>NW_026868215.1:319716-429844 GCF_020745735.1 Hemiscyllium ocellatum | reverse complement strand
GTGTGTTTGGGTGAATGACACACTAGTCCGTTTCAGTGGGGCGACTGAGAGTCATCACATTGCTTTGTGTCTGGAGTGAGGATGCAAGATTACTTCATTGGAGGATATTGGTGAGCAAAATGTTTTTTTTTCTTTTCTGACAATCCGCAAAGATTTCATTCTCATCAGTAGATTCTTAATTCCAGCTTTAAAAAAAATCATTGAGTTGAATTTCCACCACCTGCAGTGGCGGGACTCAACCTGCGTCCACAGAACAAGAGCTGACTTTCTGGATTGATAATCTAGCGGTAATACCATAACGCCTACTTGGTGCCACATGTTGTACTCATGTGCTATTTCTTGAGTTGCCCTGTTTTTCTTTCATTGCTTAGGTTTTTTTCTAGAATCTCATCCTTCATTAAATCCTAATTGAAATACACGTCATGAACGTCTTCTGGACAGTTCGAATTTCATTCAGTCTATTTTGTTTGTACAGACATTTCAAGGCAGCTGTACATCAGAGAAGAACAGGAAGAGATAATGGGTGATTGTGCACTGTACCTGTCAACGCACAAGCTTATCTGACCAGGCATCTAAAGTATTTATTGTGGATCAGAGAACCGATGGAGGTCAGTCAACGCATTGTGGGGTCACAAGATCTTCAACAGCACAACTGGAGATAGAGAGAACGTGTGGAGGTAGATGGCGTGAGAGAGAAATAAACAGAGGAACAGAAAATGAATGGAGATACACTGAGAGAGGATAGAAAGGGAGGGACTGACTGAGAGGGAAGGAAGAGGTTTTAGATGAGAGTGAAGTCAGATAGATCAGAAGGCAGCATGAGGGTAGATAAATACGGACAGACAGAAGTTGGAAGTTTTATTTAGAAATTCCCTCTGAACTGCAATCCACTTGTCTGGGCCCCATACCCGTGACCACTCTGTCGATACTGGCTGTCATCCCAGATTATTTTTTTCCAATAATATCACAGAGCTATGTTACTGACAGCTAAACAGAACCCAAAAGACCGTAGATAAGTTATATGGCGGGGGTGGATTTTTAAAATAAACTGTGCCACGAGCAGCAGGAAATGATAACCCCACCCAAAACTCCCACCCACCTCCAGATACTGTGTGAGAGACTGGGCCAGAGAATCTCATAGTGGGGGATCACTGACAGAAAGGAAATCAGCATCTCCGCTGTGGATCAAATAATGATTGATAAAGTTTGCACATCACTGTCACAGTTTTCACATCCACATTTTTATTTATATAACTCAATATCAGGAGCATATTGTAACAATCTTATCTCTTTATACTTTGCATATTTTGGTCTGTATAGAAAAATCATTTTGTCCCTGTATTTTGCATTGCATAAATACATTTTATTAATATTGTCTGTGCTCATTTCTCATTATTGATTTATCCTTGAATCTGTCCTTAATATGAGTTATAAAGTGTAAGGTTCCTATAATGATAACTAGGGAACAGCAATATACCTCTTCCCAGTTTGAACAGCCATGTCCCCCAGTCCTCTCCATCTTCTGCCTTTTCCCCAATGTCATAATCACAATGTAATTGAAGTCAGTAAATGAAACTTCATCACAGTTCCTTAACATGGATAACATCAACAATCACGCTTGCCCTCTCTGATACTGGAATAACAATCTGAATTGTACTTGCCATGTGCAATTCTCTGCTAACATATGCACTCTGTTTGATTGTTACAAACCCACGTTGTCTTAGGCACATGTTGCCATTAGATCAAGGACGGAAGATGTTCCCTCAATGTTTTACTGATTTTGCAATGACTGATCAGTAATTATCGGATTTATTTCTCCATTTATGAGCAGAGAAGTATGTTTATGTTCAGTTAAATCTCTGGAATTACCTCTGTATCCAAGGCAAACTGAATGATTACACACAAATAATATGTCATCTCCAACATTCCTTCCTTCAGTCACACTCACATCTCACATCCAGATGCATGTGTTCAAAGTTATTTTGAATTTTACTAAAAGAGTATCACATTGAGAGGGGTAAACTGGAGCTGTTTGTTCAGCGATTGTGATTATGCGAGTCTCCATGGATCTTATGGGTCCCCAGAGAGTTTCAGTCTTTTATCAATAAAGGAATGTGTTCAATGTATAATCCCATAGTATGAGCGGGAGCATCATCCACACCAGTAACAGGGATCAGCAGCTTCAAGGAGAGAGGGAGGAGAGATCAGAATCTGAGAAGAGTACACTTGAGTGTTTCAACAATGGATCAAGATCTGAGAACATTCAAATGGAAATTTCCAACAATGGACAGGAGTTTATCCTCGGGTCTTTTCTGGCTTTCCCAGCCTTGGATATCATTAGCATCGCGGATTGAAGATGTCCTCATGGTTATTCAAGCTGGTTACTATCCTATCCTTGCTATAGTTGGTGTTCCTGGTAAGTCTAGTGAAACGGTATGAACTGAATTGATGGTCATGATATGTAAATTTTGGAAAGGTGCTAGTCAATGTTTTCAGTTCCAATCAAAGATTCCATTGCTTACATATTATAACTAGCAAATGATTATTTAAAATTACGCACAAATATGTGAGGATGAAACAAACTGTTCTTGATTCATTTTTCTCCTGCACAAGTGTACATTTCCATATCCTCCCCACTCACCATTTCTGTCCAGTACCACCTACATGACATCCCAGTCTCCTCCTCAGCCTCAGTACAATTCGTGAATAAACTATCGCTTGTGCCTTTGTTAATCTCCGCATACAGCTGTTTCAAGCCCATTCTTACCACGTGTCCTTTGCAAAATAATTGCACTTGAGCTGTTTACATTGTTCTCTACACAGAATTAGAAAGATGGGAAGACAGTGTATGGTGGTTACGTCACTGGCTCATAATCTACAGCCACAAAATAGTAGGTCATTCTTCTCTGGTCAGGTCTCTGTGTGACTGCAAACCTACAACACTGCGTTTTAATCTTTACTGTCCTGTGGAACAGCTAACCAGCCACTCAGATCAAGGTCAGCATAACATTCTGGCCTGACCAGGGCTGCATACATTCCATGAGGGCAGATGAAAAGGAAAGATAACCCCCTTTCTCTGCCTGTATCCCATATACCTGCAGCTGAATTACAGTCAGGTAGGTGGCCACTCACTTTTTTAAAACGTATTCTTTGTGATTGAGTCTGTCTCCGAGAGTGTTTTCCATCTCGATAGGCACCTCTGGTGCTAGCTTTATTGATGCTGACCTACAGATGTAAGGATGTTTTAAATTCCACGTCAGTGGCTGTGCATTGTAAATGAATGGTATTCTGTGTCACATGAAGGAAATGGAGCCAGCTAAGTAAGGGAAAGGAGTTATTGTGATTAACTGTGAGAGCGTTGTTGAGGCAGTGTTTGGGTATTGTGGACAGATTTTATCTCCTTTACATGGAGTGATCTCCTTACCACGGAGAGAATGAACAAGAGTCCCAACGGATTAATCCCTGGGATGATGGCACCATGAGGAGTGAGTAAATGTTGATCTGTAGCGTTGTGAGATAATAAGAGGTGATTGCATTGAACCTTGAGGGGGATGGACAATCACTCCTTATATTCTAAACAGACAATGAGAAGGTGATAAATTCCGTGACTGTTGATTCATTCAGGTTGCATGGTTCTGGATAGTTTAAGTGCCTCTGAGGACGTTACGCCTAGCCACCCCAATCCCCACTCCCCTCGGCGATTGACAGAGACAGAGAGGTCCAGGTTTTGAATAAACTCTCCCCCACATTAATACAGTGCAGTTAGTGTTTGATCCTGCTCTGAATGTCATATTATCTACCATCCTGACAGCAACCAAACTACCTTCATTCAAAAACAGTCAACTATTTTTGTCCCTGGTGAGAAAACACTTGGAGTACTGTGTGCAGTTCTGGTATCCAAATTTGAGGAAAGACATTCTCGATATTGAAGGAATACAGCGTAGGTTCACGAGGTCAATTCTGGAATGGCGGGATTACTTTACACTGAAAGACTGGAGCGACTGGGCTTGTATACCCTTGAGTTTAGAAGACTGAGAGGGATCTGATTGAGACATATAAGATCATTAAAGGATTGGATACTCTGGCGGCAGGAAACATATTTCCACTGATGGGTGAGTGCCAAATCAGAGAACACAGCTTAAAAATACGGGGTAGGCCATTTAGGACAGAGATGAGGAGAAACTTCTTCACCCAGAGAGAGTGGCTGTGTGGAATGCTCTGCCCCAGAGGGCAGTGGAGGCCCAGTCTCTGGATTAATTTTAGAAAGAGTTGGATAGAGTTCTCAAAGATTGCGGAATCAAGGGTTATGGAGATAAGGCAGGAACAGGATACTGATCAAGGATGTAAAAAATGATGTCTGCAGATGCTGGAGATCACAGCAGAAAATTTGTTGCTGGTCAAAGCACAGCAGGCCAGGCAGCTTCTCAGGAATAGGGAATTCGACGTTTCGAGCATAAGCCCTTCATCAGGAATGGTGGCTTATGCTCGAAACGTCGAATTCCCTATTCCTGAGATGCTGCCTGGTCTGCTGTGCTTTGACCAGCAACACATTTTCAGTACTGATTAAGGATGATCAGCCATGATCATATTGAATGGTGGTGCACCGTCGAAGTGCAGAATGGCCTACTCCTGCACCTATTGTCTATTGTCTATTGCCTATTGTCTATTTCCACCAGCTTCTGACCTTCAGGAAGAACACGAATCCATATTCTCAGAGATGCAAAAAGACTCCTTCAAGTTTAAACCATTATACTATAAGACATAGGTTCCGAAACTAGGCCAGTTGGTCCATCGAGTCTGCTCTGCCATTTGGCCATCGCTGATAAGTTTCTCAAACCCATTCTCCGACCTTCTCCCCGTAACCCTTGATCCCCTGGATAATCTGAAAGCTATCCCCGTCTCAAATATACTCAATAACCTGGCCGCATAGTCTTCTCTGCAAATAAATTTCGAAGATTCACCATTCCCTGGTTAAAGAGGTTTCTCCTTAGCAACCTTCTAAAATATGTTCCCTTTAAGTTTAGGCTGTGTCCTTGGGTCCTCGTCTCTCCTGCCAATGGAAACATCTTATGCACATCCACTCTGTTCAGGTCATTCAGTATTTTGTATGTTTCGATTACATGTCCTCTCTTCTTTTTAAACTTTATCAAGTATAGACCCAAAGATTCAAACATTCGCCATACAAGAAACTTTTCACTCCTATGACTATTCCCGTGAAAATCTTCTGAACACGCTCCAGGGGCAGTATACCTTTCCTGAGGTATGGGGCTCCACAGTGCGCTCAACACTCCAAATGTAGTCTGACCAAAACTGTACACAGCCTGCCCTTATATTCATTTCCTCCCATAATAAATGCCATCAATAATAAATGCAATTTCCCTCTTAACTACTGCCTCAAACTACAAGCTTACCTTAAGAGAACCCTGCACTAGAACTCCCAAGTCCCTTTGCACTTCAGATTTCTGCATATTCTCCCCATTTAGAAAATAGACCATGCCTCGATTCTTCGTGACAAAGTGCATGACCACACACTATGTGACGTTGAAATCCATCTGCCAACACTTTTACCCGGCCAATTCCTTCTTCACCCTTTCTATACGACAAGTCCATCTGCCTATCTTTGTATCGTCTGCAAACTTAGCCAGAGTGCCCTCAGTTCAATCATCTATGTTGTTAACGTAACAAGTAAAAAGTTATGATTCCAACACTGAGCCTTGTGGAACATCTCTTGTTACCGACTGCCATTCTGGGTTGGACCATTTTATCCCCACTCGCTGCTTTCTGTCCGACGGGCAAGTTCCTATTCATGCCTCTACCTTGCTTCTAACACCACGGACCCTTATCATACTCAGTCATCTCTTGCATGACACCTTGTCAAAGGCCTTCTTGGCGTCCAGGTGGATATCATCCATTGGTTGCACTTGATTGAGCCTGTTCATTTCTTCTTCAAAGATTTCCAACAAATTTGTCAGGCATGACCTTCCCTTGATGGAACCATGCTGACTTTGCCCTATTTTGGCAAAAACTTCCAAGTATTCAGAAATCTCATCCTTCACAATGGATTCCAGGATCTTACCCACGACAGAGGTTAAGCTACTCATTGCGTGTTTGAAAGTAATTTTTCCTTACTCCCTGGCTAAAAATGGATGTCACATTAGTGGGTTTCCAATGTTCTGGGATCGTTCCTTTCTCGAGCGATTCCTGAAAAGTCACCACCATCGCCTCCTCTAACTCTTCAGCTATCTCCCTTATAACACAAGGGTTTAGTCCCTCTGGTGAAGGTAATTTGAACAACTTTAGGCCATTCAGCTTTTTCCTACCATGTTCTCCATGGAGGTGGCCAACAGACTCAGCTCTAGCCCCTCACTCTCCTGAATGTTTGAGATATTATTCGTGTCTTCCACCATGAAACTGATCCAAAGTAATTATTCAGTTCCTCAGCAATGTTCTTGTTCCCCGCTACTATCAGTTGAAAATGCGTTGCTGGTTAAAGCACAGCATGTCAGGCAGCAACCAAGGAATAGGAAATTCGACGTTCCGGGCATAAGCCCTTCATCAGGAATGAGGAGAGGGGGTGGCAGGCAGGTTAAGATAAAAGGTAGGGAGGAGGGACTTGGGGGAGGGCGATGGAGATGTGATAGGTGGAAGGAGGTCAAGGTGAGGGTGATAGGCCGGAGTGGGGTGGGGGCGGAGAGGTTAGGAAGAAGATTGCAGGTTAGGAGGGCGGTGCTGAGTTGAGGGAACCGACTGAGAGAAGGTGGGGGGAGGGGAAATGAGGAAACTGGAGAAATCCGAGTTCATCCCTTGTGGTTGGAGGGTTCCCAGGCGGAAGATGAGGCGTTCTACCTCCAACCGTCGTGTTGCTATGTTTTGCCGGTGGAGGAGTCCAAGGACCTGCATGTCCTCGGTGGAGTGGGAGGGAGAGTTAAAGTGTTGAGCCACGGGGTAGTTGGGTTGGTTGGTCCGGGCGTCGCAGAGGTGTTCTCTGAAGCGTTCCGCAAGTAAGCGGCCCGTCTCCCCAATGTAGAGGAGGCCACATCAGGTGCAGCGGATGCAATAGATGATGTGTGTGGAAGTACAGGTGAACTTGTGGTGGATATGGAAGGAACCCTTGGGGACTTGGAGGGATGTGAGGGAGGAGGTGTGGGCGCAAGTTTTACATTTCCTGTGGTTGTAGGGGAAGGTGCCGGAGTGGAGGTTGGGTTGGTGGGGGGTGTGGACCTGACGAGGGAGTCACGAAGGGAGTGGTCTTTGTGGAACGCTGATAGGGGAGGGAGGGAAATATATCCCTTGTGGTGGGGTCCGTTTGGATGTGGCGGAAATGACGGCGGATGATACGCTGTATACGTAGGTTGGTGGGGTGGTAGGTGAGAACCAGTGGGGTTCTGTCTTGGTGGCGGTTGGAGGGGCGGGGCTCAAGGGCGGAGGAGCGGGAAGTTGAGGAGATGCGGTGGAGGGCATCGTCGGCCACGTTTGGGGGGAATCTGCGGTCCTTGAAGAAGGAGGCCATCTGGGCTGTGCGGTGTTGGAACTGGTCCTCCTGGGAGCAGATGCGGCGGAGACGAAGGAATTGGGAATATGGGATGGAGTTTTTACAGGGGCAGGGTGGGAGGAGGTGTAGTCCAGATAGCTGTGGGAGTCAGTCAGTTTATAGTAGATGTCTGTGTTGAGTCGGTCGCCTGAGATAGAAATGGAAAGGTCTAGGAAGTGGAGGGAGGAGTCTGAGACAGTCCAGGTGAATTTGAGGTCGGGATGGAAGGTGTTAGTAAAGTTGATGAACTGTTCAACCTCCTCGTGGGAGCACGAGGCAGCGCCGATACAGTCATCGAAATCACTGCACCCCCCGCTACTATCACTCCAGTGTCATTTTGCAGCAAACCAATGCCCACTTTTGCCTCTCTTTTGTACTTTATTTATCGAAAGAAACTGTTCCTGGCTTCCTTTATATTACTGGCTAGCTTACTTCCAGATTCAATAATCTCCCTCCATATTTTATTTTGTTTGCTCTCTCTTTTGTCTGTGTAAGTTTCCCAACCCTCTGGTTTCCCACTGCACTTTGCTTCATTATATCCTTTCTCTTTTGTTTTTCTGCTATACCTGACTTCCCTCATCAGTCATGGTTACCTCATTCTCCATGTACTCTGCCTCATTTTACTCGGGGTACATCTCTGCTGCATCTCGAATTATTCAAAAAGTCTCCTGCCATTGCTACTCCACTGTCTCTCCTGCTGGGCCCTTCTACCAGTCAATTCTACCAAGCTCCCCTCTCAGGTCTCTGTAGTTGCCGTTTTCAGCTTTAATACCATTACTTCTGAATATAACTTCTCCATCTGAAATTGCAGGGTAAATTCAATCATATTACGATACTGCCTCCTATGATGTTCTTCACATTAATCTCCCTCATCTAATTTGCCTGCACAAGCTGCTCCAAAAAGCCTTCTCATAGACATTCCACAAATTCCTTTTCTTGAAAACCACCATCAAGCTGAATTCCCAGCCCACCTCCGTAATGAAATCCCACATGATCATTGTAACTTTGTCTTTCCTACACATCTTTCTAGCTCCTGGTGTATCTTTCACCCCAGCCCCTGACTACTGTTTGGAGGCCTGAACAGAACTCCAACTACTTGTTTTTAACCGTTTTGAGTCCTCAATTCTACCGACACAGATTCTACACCATTTTACCTTACTTCATTTTTTATTATTGATTTAATTGCATTTCTTACTAACAAGACAACCCCATCCCCTCTGCCCAACTGCCAATCTTTTTGATAGGATGCATATCCTTGAATATTCAGCTCCCAATCCTGATCCTCTTGCAGCAACGTCTCTGTGATGGCGATCTGCCAATTTGTGTATGAGCCACAAGCTTATTTACCTTATTCCTTATACTGCATGCAATCCGATATAACAGTTCAGCCCTGTAGTGTCCATCCCTCTTCTCATCGCCATTTGTTTGTTCTGAGTGTTTGAAGTTTGACACTTTCCATACTCTGCATCTGCGCTGAAGATTTGAATAACTTAGAGTTTTAGAGTCATCGAGGTGTACAGCATGGAAACAGACCGTTCGGTCCACCCTGTCTATGCCGATCAGATATCGCCAATCCAGTCCCACCTGCCAGTACCCGGTCCATATCCCTCCGAACCCTTCCTCTTCATATACCCACCTAAATGCCTCTTAAATGTTGCAATTGTACCAGCCTCCACCACATCCTCTGACAGCTCATGCCATATACGTACCATCCTCTGTGTGAAAACGTTGACCCTTAGGTCTCTTTTATATCTTTCCCCTCTCACCCTAAACTTATGCCCTCTAGTTCTGGACTCCCTGACCCCAGGGAAAAGACATTGTCTATCTATCGTATCCATGCCCCTCATAATTTTGTAAATCTCTAAAAGGTCACTCCTCAGCCTCCGACGCTCCAGGGAAAGCAGCCTCAGCCTGCTCAGCCTCTCCCTATAGCACAAATCCTCCAAACATGGCCACATCCTTATAATTTTTTTCTGAACTCTTTCAAGTTTCACAACATCTTTCTGATACGAAGGAAATCAGAATTGCATGCAATATTCCAACAGTGGCCGAACCAATGTCCTATTCACCCGCAACATGACCTCCCAACTCCTGTACTCAATACTCTGACCAACAAAGGAAAGCATACCAAACGCCTTCTTCTTGAGTTCTGCAGTCTTCCCGCTCCTTTAATTCGGGTTTTCTAATTTGCCCTTTACCAGACACCACCCCACCTCCATTTAGCTTAATGTCCAGTCTACAGCCCATAGGTATGCGATTTGCTTGGACTCTGGTTCCAACACGGTTCAGATGAAAACCGTCCGATCGGAACAGTGCCCTCCTTCCCCAGTACTGGTGTCAATGTCCCATAATACAACCCCATTTCTCCCACACCAAACTTTGAACCACACATTTTCCTGCTGACCCTGTGCTAATTAGCTCATGGCTCAGGCCGTTATCCAGAGATTATTTCCTTTCTGATTCTGTTTTCTAATTTAGCTCCGAGCTCTTCGTATCCCTTAGCAGAACCTCTGTCCTAATGTTATCTCTGTCATTGGTACCGACACAGGCCATGACCAATGGATCTTAACCCTTCCACACCAAGTTCCCCTGCAGCCCAGATGAGATATCCCTTACCCAAACACCAGTAGGTAACGCCGCTTTCAGGACTCTCAATCCGGGTCACAGAGAACAGTGTCTATTCCGCTAACTATACTATTCCCAATTACATTAACATT
Source organism: Hemiscyllium ocellatum (assembly GCF_020745735.1). NCBI lineage: Eukaryota > Metazoa > Chordata > Chondrichthyes > Orectolobiformes > Hemiscylliidae > Hemiscyllium > Hemiscyllium ocellatum. The sequence goes on along the minus strand of NW_026868215.1, from coordinate 419,596 downwards.
TCTCTTCTCTGGCCCCACTTGAAAGCTTTCCTCAACTCGGTGCTGTGCCCAATCAGCTCATCCTCCCTGCAGTCCCCATCCCATCAACACAGGGAACAAAACTCTTGAACCTGTTAGACACGGACAGGGGCTGAGGCTCCAGCAACTCTACCTCCTTGATCCCTTTATCTGCCTCACTCATAGATAATCTCTCTGCTTTCTAACCACTGGCTGAATTTGAGTCAGTTGATCTAAGGAGTGTAACTGTCTCTTGAATCACAGCAACCAGGGAACTCTCCCCCCCCCCCCCCCCCCCGCAATGTTTGAAGGTCAAACTCCAGCTCATCGACTCAGAATTAGAGTTGTTCTTGCATGCGACATTTACTCCAGGCATGGTCACTGGGATCCACAGTGGCGTCCAACACTCCCACATCATGTAGAAACAACACGTCACCCGACCATCCATCCTTATATTATTTATCTACTATTGAATTGTTCTTCTGCAATTTTATTTGTTTATGTACATCTGCTTATGCAAGTTATAACCAATAAATTAACATGATTCAATTGAACAGAAATTCAAAGTTAACACACTGCCTATTAGCAAATGAGATTACATCCTCCCTTTGTCAAACCTGCTCATTATCTTCTGATAGAATTCTGACAGACTTGTCAGCGGGACCATTCCTTGATGAAGCCATGCTGACTCAGCCCTATTTTACCATGCACCTCCAAGTACTCTGCAATGTCTCTGCTAGCAATGCACTCTAAATCCGTAATAACGGCGATGCCAGACTATACTGCCCTATGATTTCCTGTATTTTGCCTTTCTTCCTTTTTACACAGAGATTTTACATTATCCATTTTCCAGTTCTGTGGGACTCTGTCTGATGATAGTTATTCCTGAACAGTCACGACCAATGGTTTCACAATCTCCTCCGCTAATTCCTTCAGAACATTGGTTTTTATCCTTCCTGTCTGTGTGATTTATCCATTTTCAAACATTGCAGCTTCCCCAGTACCTTCTCCTCAGCGTTGATCACTACATCCATTCCTCACCCTTGACTCGCTTGAAGTTCTGGAATGTTCCTACTGTCTACCATTGTGAGGATTGATGGAAAGTACCTATTCAGGTCATTCTCCAATTCTTTGTTTTCCATTTCTCTGCCGCCAGTCTCAATTTCTGGTTGTCCAATGTTCACTCTCCCCATTTATATATCTTAACAAAACTCCTGCAATCTCCTTTTCTAAAGCAAGCTAGCTTACATGTTTCGTGTTCATCACTTTATTGCTTCTTGAATTGTCCTCTGCTGCGGTATAAAGGCTTTCCAATCTTAGACAGGCTGCCTGAGAGCATTCCTGTTAACTGACTGTCGAAAATATACTAATCTAACTGTCCTAATCCTATTGTCCATCATTGGATAGCGCAGTGACACAACATTGCTGCGTCGCAGTGCCAGGGACTCGGGTTTAATTCCAATCTCTGGACCCTGTCTTTCTGGAGATTTTGCAATCTCTGCATTGGGAGAATTACCTCTTTTCTCTCTCCACAGTATGTTTCTGTGTTTGTTTCAGGTTTCTGCCATCTGCAGTATATTTGCTTGTGTTTGCTGGAGAATTGCTGCAAATATGACGGGTTTATTGTAAAAGTGGCTCTGGTGCTCGGGCTCCACGCATGCTTGGGAATCTTGCCCAGCTACTTATGTGAGTGCATGTCCCTGATTACCTACTCTGTCTCTCTCAACCCCTGAGTCCATCCGTCACTGCATGCAGCCTTTCATCGAGCCACACCCGGGATTCCCCACACCCCATCGCCTGGCACTGGATGCGCCCTACGCAGGGAGCGCACAAAGACACTGTGCACTTTCTGACGCGCAAGGGACCCGGGGAAAAGACCCAGCCATTAAAAGGAACAGAATAGCTAAAATCCAATTGAACAGCAAATCTGAGTAAACAGGCTGACTGGCACCCATCTGTTATGACATTTTCAGGTTTTTTTTAAGATTACTTACAGTATGCAAACAGGCCCTTCGGCCCAACAAGTCCACACCGACCCGCCGAAGCGCAACACACCCATACCCCTACATTTACCCCTTTACCTAACACTACGGGCAATTTAGCATGGCCAATTCACCTAACCTGCACATCTTTGGACTGTGGGAGGAAACCGGAGCACCCGGAGGAAACCCACGCAGACACGGGGAGAATGTGCAAACTCCATACAGTCAGTCACCTGAGTCGGGAACTAAACCCGGGTCTCTAGCGCTGGGAAGCAGCAGTGCTAACCACTGTGCCACTGTGCCACCGTCCCACCCACGGCACTTTTGGACTAATTTGTGTTTATCCTCGTCCATGTACAAATAGATGTTCCATAAGTATATCTTGTCACACAGGTTTGGTGAAATTGACAGATATCAGATCCTATGGTCAGTACGACTGATTCGTTGGTCTCCACTTTCCTGGTTAATGAGATCACACTTAAGTTTTTATTGTCAAGTCTATCCATTTTAAAGTAAAGGTCTTGCTGGAGTTGTGCTGAAAGCATATTTGAATGTTGGGGATACTAGATTATGCAACGTGCCAGTGAGGTTAGGAATAGGAAGGTAGTAAAGATAAAAACATGCCAAAGAGTTGGGAGGGTAAGCAGCACTTACAATATGTGGATCATTGGGACTCCTGGATCGGTAGGATAGACACAAGAAGGACGGGATGCAGCTGACCTGGCAGCAATCTCCTGGCAGGCAGGTTTGCTGTTGTCACTCAGGAGGGTTTAAACTTGTGTGGCGGTGGGGAGGGAGGGTGGAGCCAGAGCAGTACGTCCACAAGCACAGTGACAGAAGAGCAGTTGGAGACTAATCCCAGTACATCTAAGACCAGCAACAAACTGGCAGAGGAGAGTGAACACAATGGGACTGGAAGTCTGAAGTATGCTGATTTTAATGTGAGCAGTGTGACAGGCAAGACAGATGAGTATATATAACTATGATACAAATATTACAGAGATTTGGTTGAGAGAGGGATCAGAAAACTATCAATCCAATGAGTCCAGAGCGAGTTGAAGAATGTGCAGTGAGAGGCTGGAAACGGTTGTTTGAAGCAAAGTAATTACCCATTAGTTTATTGGAATTGGACAGTGTGGGATGCAATGTACAGATTGAAGGGACAAGGGAGGAAACTGAAATTGTCTGTTTACAATACTTTCTGCTTTACTGACAATCCTTTGTCATCTCCTGTTGTCAGAGAATAGACGAGGAGAATTTACATCAGAGAAACTCAAACCAAATATCAGGTCAGGATCTGATGGAGTTTGGCTGAAGTGTATTTATTTCAATGCAAGAATTGTTATGGGTAAGGACGATGAACTGGCAGCCTGAATCCATACATAGGATTATGATGTTGTGGCTTTACAGAGACTTGGTTGAGAGAGGGAAAGGACTGGCCGTTCAAAGAATCCAGGGTTTCATTGGTTTAGGCGAGATAGAGAAGAAGCTAAAAGAGGTGGACGAGTTGTTTTACTGATCAGGGAGAATGCTACATCTCCACGTGAATAGGACATACAGGAGGGACCATCCACTGCAGCAATATGGGTAAAGCTCAAAAATAAGATGGATGCAAGCACCGCGTTACTATAATCTCTCCAACAGCCACGGCCGAATTGAGGAACAGATATGTATGTCGATTAAGGAAAGGTGTATTAAAAACAGAGTAGTCATAGTGAGTGACTTTAATATCCCCAATAATGACTGGAAGTCCATTAGAGCAAGGGGCTTAGACGGGGCAGAATTTGTTAACTGCAGCAGTATGTGGATAGTCCAACGAGAGGAAGAACCATACTGGACCTCGTATTGGCTAATGAGCTTGGCCAGGTGACAGAACTTTCATTGGGACATAAGTTTAGAAACAGTAGTCACAGTTCCTTCAGATTTAAGATAGCTATCAACACGGATATGTCAGGACCTTGTGGGAATCTACTGAATTGGCGGAAGGCAAATTACGTCAGCATCAGACAGAGCTAGGACGTGTCAATTGGGAGGAGCTGCCAACAGGCAAATCCAATTTTGTATGTGCGAACTGCTTGTTAAATCCTGACAGCAAAATTATCTCGTGAACGTTCTCGCAACTGCTCGAATTTCTATTTTTTTAACTGATATTTCAAGGCCGCTACATATCAGACAACAGGAAGAGATAAAGGATGATTCAGCACTGTGTCCTTCGCAGGATCAGCTTGTCTCTCCAGGCACCTGAAGTCTTTATTGTGGGTCAGAGAACTTCAGAATTGATAGAATGAAGGAGGCCATTTAGCCCATTGTACACAGACGAGCTCTCCAACAGCACAATTTGACAACAGATAGAACCAAATGTGTGTGTGTGTGCGTGTGTGCGTGAGAGAGAGAAAAATTAACAGAAAAACAAGGAAGTGAAGAGAGATAAAAGGAATGGAGAGAAAACGGAGCCACAGAGTGAGTGAGAGCACGGGGTGTCAGACGAGTCTGAAGTTAGATCAGAAGACAGCATGATGAGAAATACACAGAAATTTCATTTAGAAACTCCCACAGACTGCAAGCCCTTTGTCTGGTGCCGTACCCTGTGAGCGCAATGCTATCATCCCAGATCATTTATCGCCAAGAATATCACAGAACCGGGTTGCTGACGCTGAACAGGATCCAGAAGAACAATAGATTAGTTCCAGGGAGAAGGTGAATTAATTTAAATATTCTGGGCCAACAGGGACCTCTAGACACGGTGTGAGTGACAGGGCGAGAGATTCTCTGTGAGGGGGATCACTGACAGGGGGGAGATCAGCATCTCAGCTATGGGTCAAATAATGACTAATAAAGGTTGAAAACCTCGTCCGTCGTTTTAAAATTCACATTTCAATTCATATAACGCCACATCGTGTATTTTAACAAACCTGCATCTTTGTAGTTTTCATGTTTTGGTAAGTACAGAAAAGCTTGTTTTTTTGTCCCTTTATTTTGTGTTGGGACCAGAGTCCGATTGAATCCTAACTAAGGCTGTAGACAGAGGTCTAAACTGATTAGGAGTGTGTGTGTGTTGGCAGGGGGGGGGCGGGGGGGGGGGGGGGTCCGTTATAGGGTTTAATTAGAAAAGAGGAGGTAAATGTAGAGAGGTCAGGAGAGGTTATTAAAATCTCCAGCACAGACGCAAATAAGACAGAGTGTATGTAAAGTGTAAGCAATCAGACTTCAAGCATACTGGACAAACAAATGACAATGAGAAGAGGAACCGTTAATACAAGATTGAAGGGGTTATATCTGAATGCACGCAGTATAAGGAATAGAGTTAATGAGCTTGTGGTACAGATTGAAATTGGTAGGTATGACGTGATGGGCATCACAGAGAAGTGGTTGCAAGGGGATCAGGATATTCAAGGACATATATCCTATCAAAAAAATAGGTAGCAGAGGGAGTGGGTTTACATTATTAATAAGAAATGAAATTAAATCAATAGTAAGAAAGGAAGTAAAGTCAGATGGTGTAGAATCTGCGTGGGTAGAATTGAGGAATCACAAAGATAAGACAACCACAGTTGGAGACATGTACAGGCCTCCAAAGAGTAGTCAGGAGCTGGGGGACGAGATACACCAGGAGATAGAAAAGATCTGTAGGAAAGACAAAGTTGCAGTGATCATAGGGGGATTTTAATATGCAAGTGGAATGGGAAACCAGGTTGGGAGTGGATCGCAAAAAAAGGAATTTGTAGAATGTCTGCAGGATGGCTTTATGGAGCATCATGTGGTTGGATGATGCTTGGGAACAAATGACACTGGATTTAATGACGCAGGCTAGATAAGGGAACTTAAGGTGAAAGAAAACTTCAGAAGCAGTGATTAGAGCATGGTTGAATTTATTCTGCAATTTGAGAGAGAGAAAATAGAATCAGAGTTAACAGTATTTCAGCTGAATAAAGGCAACTGGAGAGGCAGAAGGGAGAAGCTGGGTAGAATTGACCGGGACAGGGGTCTAGCAGGAAAGACAGGGGAACAGCAATGGCAGGAGATACCAAGATTAATTCAGGAGACACTGCAGAGATGCATGCTGAGCAATAAAGGCATGTTACAGGGAGGATGAGGCAACCAGGGCTGACGAGGGAAGTCAGGTATTTCATATAAATAAAAGCGCAAGCAATGTGAAGGGCAAAGGGAAACTGGAGCATGGGGCCAACAGAAGGCAAGGAAAAATAAATAAGGAGGGAGAAGATTAAATATGGGAGTAAGCTAACCATTAATATAAAGGAAATTTAAGAGATTCTTTAGATATATGAAGTGCCAAAGGGAGGTAAAAGTGAATATGGACCACTGGAAAATGATGCTGGAGAGACAGTAGTGGGACACAAAGAAATGGCTGAGGAACTTTGCATCATTCTTCACGGTGGAAGACACGAGTAATTTCTCAAGAATTGAAGAGAGTGAGAGGGCAGTCCTGAATATGGTGGTCATAGCCAAGAAGAACATGTTAGAAAACGGAATGGCCTGAATGTGGATAGCTCAACTGGACCAGTTGGACTACACCCCAGCCTTGTAAGGGAGATAGCTGAAGAATTAGTGCAACCGTAAGTGGTAATCTTTCAGGAATGACTAAAATCAGGAAACGGCAAAGTGGCTGTATAATTGCTAACATGACACCCCGTTTAATAAGGGAGTTAGGTAGAAGATGGAAAACTGCAGACTGATTAGCCTAACCTTGGTTGTGGGTAACACCCTGGAATCCATCGTGAAGGATGGGATTTCTGATACTTGGAGATGTTTGGTAAAATAGGACAGAGTCAGCATGGTTTCATCAAGGGAAGATCAGTCCTGCCAAACCGGCTAGAAAACAGTGAGGGAGTAATGAGCAGATTAGATAAGGAGAACCAATAGATGTTATACATTTGTACTCAAGAATCCTTTGACAAAGTGCCATGCATGAGGTTATTGAGAAAGGTATGGGCCCATGGTATTAGAGGCAATGTGTTATCATGGATAGAAGTTTGGCTGTCTGACAGAAAGCATAGAGTGGGGATAAAAGTGTTCTTCTCAGGATGGCAACCAGTGACAAGTGGTGTTCCACAAAACTCAGCGTTGGGACCACAACTTTTCACTTTGTGCATTCATTATCTATATGAAGGAACTGAGGGCATTCTGGCTAAGCTTTCAAACAGTGCAAAGATAGATAAAGGGACAGGTATCATTGAAGAGGTAGTTCGGCTACAGGAGGGTGCTCTCGTGCATCTCCTCAACTTCCCACACCTCCGCCTTTGCACTCCACCCTTCCAACGACAACAAGTTAGAAACTCTTTGGTGCTCGCCTTCCATCCCACCAACCTCTGGCTCATTATCCTCCGCCATTTCTGCCACCAACAGTCAGATACCAACACCAGAGATATACTTCGCTCCCAACTCCCTCGTTAGGTCCACACGCCCGCACCAAACCATCTTCCACTCCCAACACCATCCCTTGACACTGCAAGAGATATGAAACCTATGCCAACACCTCCCTCCTCACCTCCACCCAAGGCCCCAAAGGATCCTACCACATCAGGCAGAGAACATCCTGTGCATCCAAACACCTCTTCTAGTCAGTGCATTGGTCCTGTCTCCTATACATTGGCGAAACAGGACATCAACTTACAGAACGGTTCAAGGAATATTCTTGGACACATAAACCCAACAACCCCACTTCCCTGTGGCTGAATACTTCAACTCCCCCTTCCACTCCGCCAAAGCCCTGCAAGCTGTTGGCCTCCTCTACTGCCAAATTCTAGCCACCTGACGTCCGGAGGAAGAACGCATCATCTTCTGCCTTGGGACCCTCCAAACACACGGTATCAAGGACAATTGCACCAGTTTCCTTATCTCCCTTCCCTCCACCTTATCCCAGATCTAACCTTCCAACTCAGCACCGCCCTCTTGAACTGTCCTACCTGTCCATCTACCTTCCCAAGTATCAAATCCACCTTCCACTCTGACATATCACTATCATCACCCACCTTCATCTAGCTGTCGCTTTCCAAGCTACCTTCCTCCCAGCGCCAGCACACACCCCCCCCCCCATTTATCTCTCTGCCCCCTTTCGCCCACCCCACATTCCTGATGAAGGCTTTATGCCTGAAACGTCGAATCTCCTGCTTATCGGATGATGCCTGACAGGCTGTGCTTTTCTATGACCACACTTTTTGACTCTGATCTCCAGCATCTGCGGTCCTCACTTTCACCTGCTGAAGGACTTTCACAGGTTTGGAGAGTGAGCAAAGAAGTGGCAGATGGAGTACAATGTGGGAAAGTGTGGGAAAGCATTTTGCCAGGATTAATAGAAGCATGGACTATTTTCGAAATAGAGAGCAAATTCAGAAATCTGAAGGCCAAAAAGACAAGGGAATTTATTCCAGGAGTCTTGAAAGGTAAACTTGCAGTTTGTCAGTATTTAGGCAGGCAAATACAATGATGGTATTTATTTCAAGAAGGCTTAAATATAAAAGCAGGAATGTACTTCTAAGGCTCTACAAGGCTTTGGTTATGCCACATTTGGATTATTGTGCGCAGTTTTGGGTTCCATATCTCAGGAAGGATGCACTGGTCCTGGAGCGTTTTCCAAAGAGATTCACGAGAGTGGTGTCAGGAAATAAAAGCTTAACATATTAAAAATATTTGAGGGCTCTGCGTCTCTATTTGGTAGAATTCAGAAAGGTGTTAGGAGGTCTAATTGAAACTTACAGAATACTAAATGACCTGGGAGAGAGGGGATTTGGGGAAGATGTATCCACTGTAGGAGACACTAGTACCCGAGGGGACAGTGGAAAGAGAAGACCTTTTCGAACAAAGATAAGGAGAAACCTCTTCAGCCGGATAGCGGTGAATCTATGGAATTCACTGCTACAGAGGGCTGTCGAGTCCAGGTCATTGAGGATATTTAGGGGTGAGACAGGTAGGTTCTTGACTGAAAATAGGATCAAGGGTTACAGATAGAAAGTGTGAGAATGGGATTGAGAAGCTTAACAGCCATCATGGAATGGCGGAGCAGGCTCAATGGGCCTAATAGCCAAATTTCTGTTCCAATGTCTTCTGGTTGTATGGTTAATATTGGCTCTCCTCATTCCTCATTGGAGATGTATCCTTGAATTTGATCTTCAAATGATTTATGAAGAATAAAATTCCAATACTGATGGATGGGAAATATCATGCTCCCTCCCTCCACTCTCAGCAGCCATGCCCCGATATCATAATCACACTGCAATTGAAATCCAGTGAAATTTACTTCAATACAGTTGATTGACATCGATAACGTTAACAGCATGACCCTTACCTGCCCTCTCTGATCCTTGAATAACCATCTGAATTGTGTGTCACATCATATTCTCCATTAACATATCCATGCCATTTGTCTGTTATCACTCATTTTGTTATAAGCAATTTTCAGTCAGATTATGGACTGGAAAAGTTCTCTACATATTTTACTGACATTATAATCACTGATCAGTAGTTACAGACTACATGTTTCGATTTATAAGCCGAGAAACTTGTTTAAGTTCTGACAATCCTTTCACATTGCTGCCATATCTAAGGCAGATTGAATGATTACATTCAATCAATCTACCATCTCAAACATTTCTTCCTGTTCACCCCACACACATATCTCATGCCAAATGTGTAAACTTTAAAAGTTATTTTGAATTTTAATAAAATCATTATTGAATTCAAATGGGTTAACTGAAGCTATTTGTTCAGTGACTGTGATTAATATCAATCTCAGTGGATCCTAATTATGGCAGTGGAGAGTTTCCATGGTTGAAATATAAATGGGCTCTGTTCAATGTGCTATCACATAATGTGAGTAGGATCATCACTGACAGCACTAACAGGGATCAGCAGCTCGAGAGAGAGAGAGCGGGAGGAGAGATCAGAATCTGAGAACATTAGACAGGAATGTTCCAACAGTGGATCAGAATCTGAGAACATTAGACTGGAATGGTATAACAATGTATCAGAATCTGAGAACATTAGACTGGAATGTTCCAACAATGGACAAGAGTTTATCCTCGGGTCTTTACTGGCTTTCTCGGCCTTGGATATCATTAGCATCACGGATCCAGGATATCCTTTGGATTATTCAAGGTGGTTACTATCCCATCCTTGCGATAGTTGGTGTTCCTGGTAAGTCATTATATTTGTCTACTAAACCGGGTTGAACTCAATTTCTGCTCATGATGTATAAATTTTGGAAAGTGCAAGTCAATGTCTTCAGTTGCAAACAAAAAATCCTTTCCTTATAAATTATAACTATCAAACTACTATTTATAAATTACTCACTGATATGTGATAAGGACACAGCATGTTCTCATACTCCATAATCCATTTTGTCCTTCACGGTTTACATCTCCATGTCCTCCCCACTCGCCAATCCTATCCAAAACCACCATCATGATATCTCAGTCTCGTCTGCAGTCTCAGTGCAACTTCTGAATGAATCATGATGTTTGCCTTTGTTCAATCTGGATGCAACAGTTTCAAGTACCTTCTAATCACATGTCCATCACTAAATAATTGCTCTTGAGGATGTTTGACGTGTTCCCTGCACATACAGGAAGACAGTTTATGGTAGTCAAGTCATTGACTCATAATCTAGAGCCACAGAATAATAGTCTGTTGATATCTCATGAAGGAAAGTGGTGGAATTTAAAAGCAACCATTATCATTTGTTATAAAAGCCCATTTGCTTGCCTGACGTCCTTTAGGTAAGTCAATGTGTTAACCTTCCCTAGTCAGATTTCCGTGTGACTTCAGTGATGAACATGTGGGTGTACTGCACCTTTGAACTACCTGACAGCACCAAGTCTTCTGAAAAATATATATAATTTAACATTTGGTCGAACAACTCGATTAACTCATTGTCTTGAGACAAAAACAAATTCAGCCAAACAGTTTAAATTATACCCCAAATGACCCAGCTCCAATCAAGTTTGAATGTAATATATTGATTATCTTAAAAGTCAATGACACAATCCAATAGTTTGGAGGTACAAGACCGTCGAAAATTGAACAGTTGAGAGCAGAGCTGCCAAGCTACCAGCATGCAAAGACTGCCTGAAAAATAGCTCCCTTAAAAGTATATTCATTGATTAGTAACCAGTGAAGCAGAATCCCCCAGAAGAAAAGAAGACAGGACTATGGAGACGAACCGAAAGCTTACTGGTTTTGAGATAAGAAGTTTTATTTTGTAAATCTTAATTAGGAATCTTATCGGACTCGTATTGTGGAGGGGGGAGGTCAAAGATAGGTTAGAGGAAGATGTTTTAAATATTCGTTCGATTATTATTCTCTGTAATACTTTAAGAAATAAAGTTGTTAATTTTTACTTTAAATAGTTCTTAGACTCTAGAATTATCACACATTACTGCATTGGATAAATCTTTTCTGTGTTGCTAGTTTTAATTAAGCAGGAGAATTTATCCTGTATTGTAACACTACAAACCCCCAGCAATGTGTTTTACTCTTTACTGTCCTGTGGAACAATTTAACCAGCCACTCAGTTTAAGATTGGCGTAACATACTGCCCTGACCAGAGCTGCATACATCCTGTGAGAGAAGAACAAAAGTAAAGATAGCTCCCTTCCTCTACCTGTTTCCCGTATTTGTACAGCTCATTTCTATTCAGGTAGGTGATCATTACATTTTTTAGGTGTATTCGATCTCATTGAAATTCTCCCCGAGTGTGATGCACATCTTCATAGGCAACTCTGGTGCTGGCTTTATTGATGCTGACGTGCAGATATAAGGAACTTATAATTTCCATGTCAGTCGTAGTGAATAGAGAAATAATGGCGTTTCATAACACAGGAAGGAAACGGCGATGCCTAAGTGAGAGAAAAGGATTATTGCGATCATCTCTGAGTGTGTTGAGGCAGTATTTGGGGTACTGTGGATAGAATTTCTCGCAAGTCTCACCAGACTAATCCCTGGGATGGTGGCAACATGAACAGTAAGTGAAGCTCAGTGAGAGAATAAGGTGATTGCATTGAACATTAAGGGGGATGTACAATCACTTATGATGTTCTAAACAGACACTGTTATGGTGATAAATTCCATGGCTTTTTTTTTCACACGGGTTACATGATTCTCGATAGTTTAAGAGCCTCTGAGAACGTTCCACCCAACCACCCCCACTCCTTATTTCGATTCAGAGAGAGAGAGAGAGAGGTTCAGGCTTTTGGAAAAAAAAACTCTCCCAACGTTAATACAGTTCAATTGATGCGTAATCCTGCAATGAACGTCCTGCTATCCAGAATGCCGACAGCAGCAACACTACCTTCATTATAAAAGAGTTAACTCTTCCCAGCAGCTTCTGACCTACATAGAGCACATGGGAGTGTCTTCTCGGAGATAGAAGATGCCTCCTTGAGGCGTTACACAAAATATTTGGTTTCCTTCCTCACTGCCAGTAAACCATGTTAAGGTAGCACACGTTCTACAAACAATGGAACCATGATTAACACCATGGAGCCCCCTATCAGTGCAGTCTCGGTTTCATTGGTTTGTCATGTTAGAGTATCAATGACGCCCTCCTGTTTCTGTATAACTATCTCGTGGGGCTGATTAGCCTCCTCCTGGTCTCATGGAACAGGTTTCGGGTCTGGTTGGGCTCTGCCTGTTCCTGTTTAACAGCTCGATGTACTGACAAGACCCCTTCTCTTCCTGGGGAATAGGCAGGTGGATTGAATGGGCTGTCCCTCTTCTTGTTCAATAGTTTCCACGGGCTCAATGGCTTCCACATATCAGTGTGCAACCAGCTTCGATGCTGATTGAGCTCCTCTATTAACTGTGGAAATTGCAATGTCTGGCAGCGCTGTTACGTGAATGTTACCGATACTTTTAACAGCACAAACCGGAATGCTGTCCAGGTCTTGCTGCACATGGACACAGAATGGTTCAGGAGCTGAGGGGGCACAAAATCTCTGAATATTGTGTGATCTTCAGTCATCATCCCTACTGCAGAGCTTATGATGGGGAAAGACATTGATGTAGCAGTTGAAGATGTTTGTGCTGAGGAGGCTAACCTTAATATCTCCTGTTGAGATATCCCAGAACTGTTAGGGCTGTAGGCCACCGACCACAAACATCTTTCTTTTTGGTCTGAAAGACCCAGACAAGTGGGAGGTTACACCTGATTTCCATTCAGCTCAAATAAGTGGATTGTCCTGATGCCATCCTCAGTCAAATACTGACTTGATATCAAAGCCATTCACTGTTCGCTGAGCCCCTGTGTTCACCTCTCGTTCATATCAATGAGGTGACGATGTATGTGTCGGGAATGTTTTCCTCTCACTGCGGGTAATCAATGTCAGGAATTATCTGGGCTAGCGACTTATGGGAGCTACATCACTGAAAGTATTTAAGGAGGAGGTAGATGGATTTTTGACCTGTCAGACAGCTAAGGGATGTGAAGAATTGGGCATTGAAAAGGAGTTAATGCCAATAGTGTATCAGCCATGATGGTAGACAATGGCTTGATCGTCCGAATTAGCTGATGCGGTTCCTTATGTCCTCATATTCTCTAATTACAAAGTTAATGGTTGTAATTTTCCTGAACGTTCTGTTATTGAATGTTGCAATCAGACAGACCAAAGTATTTTGTGAGTCATCTCAGGGTGAGATATGGGGTTTGTATTCATAGTGAATCTGGGCCTGTATTATGACCAACAAATAAAGCACAAGTTGCAGAGAGGAGACACTCTGCAATGAGACCAGAGGTGTCTTTCGAACCCAGCCTGGATTTCCAAATAGCATTTTCCAACCCACACTAAACCGTGTGTGTGTGAGACAGTCTTGAGGGACTGAATGAGATGCTGTGTTACTGTGGATCAGGTATTTGGAGCAAGTGGCCTCCAACTGCTCCTTGCAGGAGCTGTGAGTGGTTGGATGGAACATAGGACTGAGCAGCAGGAGTGTGCCATTTGATACATTGTCACCGCTCCACCATGCACAAAGATTATGGGTGATGTGATTGTGGTCTCCCCAGCACTTTTCTGTATGTATACCATTTTCTACATTCACTTTTCTGTCAAATGTCAGCAAGTACAACTTTGAATAGAAGTAAACATCCAGGCACCACAAACTTCTGGGGAGGGAATTTCCACTTGGACAGCCCTTTGAAAATTTCTCATTTGTGTTCCAGACAATGTTGGAGGGTCACTGTTTCCTTTTCCGTCCCACTTCTCCACTGGTTACACCATCTTAAATGTGACGAGTTTAGTGATGTGGCCAATGAGATCGGTCTCAGAGTAGGTCATTTTCTAGAAAAAAAATGTAAGACACAGAACGTGGAACTCATATCAAATGGTAAAATGACAGAGTGCCCCAAATGTTATTCTGCCTTTGAAGTTATTCTGTTCAAATAAGCTGCTGGTTGTGGGATTTCTTTCTGGAACAGTTGGATTTGGCTGAATTCATTTTGTTTCAGGCATATGAGAGTTTCCAATGAATCCTCACAAGTGGCAAAGATAACTCAGTGATTTTATAGACTGGCACTTTGCTAAGTGGTGGAACAAAGTAAGAGAAAGGGATCAATCGTCTGTTGCTTCTCTGGCTGGGAACAATTTTCTCCCTTTCTGTGTTGAAACGTACAATAATGTCAACTGAACACCTAACTGGACCATGTGTGCTCTCCTAGAACATTCTCTGGAAAACCTGATTTTGGATTATATGCAGGAGCATCATTGCTCTTGTTGTACACAATTCCATTTAATCTCAAAAAATGTCCCATCTTTATAATTTGATGTCATGCTTACACGTGTCTATGTAATTTGTAAATAGTGGTAGGTGTCTTCATAGTATGTGTATTGATATCAATACATCTTTTTCTTCAAATTTATTCTCTAGCTTTACTCTCCCTGACAAGAGATAATATGCATCCAGCTGATGCACTTTTCTGAAAGTCATGGTGGTTCAATACTATTTCTCAGCTAAGATCGGAACTGATTATCCCCCATAACCAAAGGCTGGCATTCCAGAAATGAGAAAAGGGAAACCTCTTTGAAAATTTCAAAAATAATTATATCCTTTTATTTTAGTGTTAGGGGATCAAAACTGCACACAGTGCATCAGATGTGGTCTTAGCAATGCCCTGTACAGATGCAGTAAAACATTCCTGCAATTAAACCTGATACCTTTTGTCAAAAACAGCATCATTCCACTTACCTTCCAAATCACTTGCTGCA
This sequence comes from Hemiscyllium ocellatum, assembly GCF_020745735.1. Classification (NCBI taxonomy): domain Eukaryota; kingdom Metazoa; phylum Chordata; class Chondrichthyes; order Orectolobiformes; family Hemiscylliidae; genus Hemiscyllium; species Hemiscyllium ocellatum. The sequence goes on along the minus strand of NW_026868215.1, from coordinate 404,406 downwards.
TCTGCAGACTGACTTCACATGATTCATGTCCCAGGAACATGGAAACCGCCTGTATCACAGAGTTCTGCAATCTCTTTCCATTTAAATTGATTACCATTATTTTATCCTTCATGCCAAAATACACAATTTACCTTATGTTATTTCCACTGAAGGTTTGGGCACTAACCTTCCCGGTCTATAATCATATTGCAGACTCAGTATCTCAACTTGACGACACAATGAATGACCATCTTGATGTACGAGCTAATTGAGCTCCAAGCCATTCCCTCCCCTTCCTCCAGATCTTTGATGCAGATTATTGGTCATTGATAACCCCGCAGTGATCTCTGAGGCACTCCATCAGTTAGAGCTTTGCACCCTGAAAGTAAACATTTCTCTCTGCTCTCTATTTCCTTCTAGCGACATATTCCCTGTTCCTGTGTAGCCGTTCAGGCCGGTTAAATAGCCTCGTCCTGGGCTGTGTAATGTACTCAACGATCTGAATTACGTAATTCCATATTCCTGTGTAATTTCTTCGAGGGGCAGAATGGTCTCCTCCTGTCTCATTGTAACGATCCTGTCTGACGGATTGGAGTGGTTCCCTACCCTGTAACAGCATCGAGGGGTGGATTGAAGCAACAAAACATGGTTTCGGGGCAGCAGTACATCTCTGTAACAGCCTCGTCGGTGGATTGAGGGAACAACACATTGGGTAGGAGCAGCAGTATATCTCTATAACAGCATCGAGGGTGGATTGAGATAACAACACATTCAGAATGCTCATGGCTGGTCCAATTGTCTCTGATCATCCCTCTCCTCTCTGTTCCCGATAAACATTGACTCTCCTGTCCAGCAAAGATCAGTCGAGCTCAGCCTAGAATATCCTCAAAAACAGAGTCTTCCCAATTCCCTGAGGATGAGGATATCACAGACCGCACGGCACTAAATGCAAAGGGTCATCTTTATTTCATTGTCGGACCCATTACATTAAAACTGTGCTAACCTCACATCAAATCACCACTTCTTTTCATACTTAAGGATATAATAATTATGAATAACCATAAACCATTCTGCCCTCCAAACCTGTCCCACATTCCCACTGACTCTTTCCAGTCAAATATGTATCAAATCCAGCCTCTGCTGCAATCTCAGAAAGTGAATACTTGACAGCATAAGACGACATGAGCATGAAAAAAGGAGCAGAATGAGGCCATTCGGCCCATCGAGTCTGATATGCCATTCAATAATTTCTTGTATGTACCACAAACCCATTCTCCTGCCTTCTCCCTAGAATCCTTGATCCATTTAAATACCAAAAACGTGCCGATTTGTGTCTACATCTGTGTACCTATGTATCAGCATCTGTGTTTCTATCTGTGTTTGTGTCTATTTGTGTGCAACTGTATATGTCTCTGTGTGTTGCAATGTGTGTGCATGCCTATCTCCCTTTATGTGTTGTGCATGTTAGTATGTTGGGGTGTTTACCAATACGTCTGTGCATTTCAGTGTCTGCATCTCTGTGCAGTGAGGTATCTGCTTTTGGTTGGGAGTGAATGGACTGACGTTGGAACTGGCAGTGGGTTTAAAGTGAGAACTGAATGTTGCTCTTTACTCAGTTGATGGGAAGTGGATGTTTCAGAAGCTCCACATGAGCCATCTTGTTTCTGTCCGGCTCATGCCAGGTTCCTCCCCATATGGCGGGAGAAGGGCGTGTGAGGGAACAGATATCAGGCACAGTACCACCCGGCTTGGCCCTTTCTGTCCCATTCCAGACAGTTTCTCCTGGAACATGAGAAAGGGAGAGAGGGAGGGAGAGTGGAAATTGGTGACCCTGCTGTTAGTGCTGGTGGATGTGGGGCTGGGGGGAATCGTGAGGAGTCCGGAATGAGTCAGTAGACAGTTGTAAATCAATTTAGTATTATTAGTATGGGTGGTATTGCATAGGTGACAGAGAAAGTGAGGAAGAAAGTTGCTGAATTCAATAGTGAGTTTGGAAATGCCTGAGCCTGACTTGGAAATAGAGTGTGAGCCTTGTTCGTGGGTCAGTGCTATAACAGGTATACAGGGAGTGTGAAGGAGCAGATAGAATATGGTGACCCTTATCCTGACAGAGGGGAGAAGGCTATTGACGCTTGTCCTGTATCACAGCGTCAAGGTGACCCTTCCGGAATGTCTTGTCCAAGTCTATCACAAATAACGCCACAGACCATGTCTCTCAGATTCTGTTTAAGGGGAGCTTACAAATAACAAGGAGAAGCAAACATTTATGTATTATATATCGAAACTAAAACAGTTTCAGAAATTCTGAGCGTCATTTGCCCTGAAAATTAGACATGCAAATCTCATGGATACTGCAGTCTTATTGGATGGTCTCAAGTTGCATCACAACTGCGTTAACTAAGTGACTGCTCATGCTGTGAAAAATAAATTCCTATGTGTATATCAAGTGGGTTGAAGAGTATGTATTGAATCAAACTAGAGATCAAGTTTTTTTCGGATTTGGTGTTGTGTGGTCAGGAGGACTAATCAATGTCCTTGCTCTGAAGCAGCTCTGAAGCAACATTAATATGTTGTATTTTACATGGCGTCTGCATACAATATAGAATGTTTGTACATTTTGGTCAAACATGATGGAAGCATGGAGCCAAGAGGGTCAAGTTTGTTCCAGTGAATTGGGAAAATGCAAAATAACATTCAGTGGGAGATAAGCAATGGTTGTTAGAGTCAGAGAGTCGTATAGGCACTTCGGCTCAAACTGATCCATTCCCACCAAAATGTCAAATCACACTAACTCCATTTCCCAACCATTGCCCCGTATCCTTCTCATCTTTTCCGATCCTGTATTTGTCAAAATGCATTCTAAATGTTGTGAATGTACCCACCTTAACTACTTCTGCTGCTAGCTCATTCCATATGCGTATCACCCTGCGTGTAAAAAGTTGCTCCTGAGGTTCCCTTTTATTCTTACCCCTCTGACCTTAAACTGATGCCCTCTGGTCCGTGATTGTCCAATCCCTGGAAATAAAGGCTGAGTGCATTCACTCTATCCATGCCTGTTATGATCTTATACCCTTCAATAAGATCCTCTCTCCATTCTCATACACGCAAAAGAAAAAAGTCCTAGCTTTTCCACTCTCTCCCTACAGCTCAGAGCTTCATCGGTGCTCCATATTCTGCAGCATAGCTCCCCAAAATTCGCTACTTAGTGCCCTGACTGATGAATGCCAGTGTGCCAAAAGTCTTCTTCATTGCCCTGTCTACCTCTGAAACAACTTTCAGAGAACCATGCACCTGAATTCCAAGGTCCCTCTGTTCCACTACATTCCTTAAGATCCAGCCATTCACCATAAAACTCCGATATTGATTTGAGTTTCTAAAATGCAAGAACTTACACTGATCTGCATTAAAATCCATTGATCATTTCTCGGCCCACTTCCCCAGCTGATCAAGGTACTGCTGTAAGTTCTGAAGTTTCTGATAACCTTTGTCATTCTCCATGTAACCGTCTATTTTATTGTCACCTTCAAACTTACAAATCATGCACGTACATTCTCATGTAAATTATAGATATATGTCATATATAGTGGTGCCACCGTCGCCCCGATGCATTCCATTAGTTCCAGGCCTCCCGTCTGACAAGCATCCTTCCACTATTACTCTTTGCTTCCTACCTTCAAGCCAATTTTGTATCCAATCTGGCAGGTCCTCCTCAATTTCATGCGATCTAACCTTCCAGAGCTGCGCACCATGTGGAAGCTTATTAAAGGACTTACTTGAATCCATGTAGACTACGCATACCAGCCTGACCTCCTCAACGTTGCTGGTCACTTCGTCAAAGATTTCGAACAAATTTGCGAGCTATGGTGTCCGATGCACAAAGCCGTGCTGACTTTGATGATAGACTTTTGCCAGAAACGTTGATTTTCCTGTTCATCGGATGCTGCTTTCTCTGCTGTGCTTTTCTAGCACCACTCTAATCTTGCTCCGAATCACACCCTGTTTTTCCTAATGCACGTATATCTTATCTCTCAGAACCTTTTCAAGTAAGTTACCTGCTACAGATTTTAGGTTTAGTGGTCCATAGTTCCAAAGTAGCCCTTCTTGAGTAAGGGCACAGCATTCGCAACCCTCCAGTCCTCCGGGACCTCACCTGTTGGCCAGCAATGATGCAACAATATCAGCCAGGGCTCCCGCAATTCCTTCTCTGTCCTCCTGCAGTGTTCCTGAATATATTTTGTCAGGACCAGGAGATTTATAGAAATAATGCAAAGTCTGAATAATATGTCTATTTATTTCAGGTATAAACACCAAAGAAAGGGAAAGTGACACAATGATGTTTAACATAACAAGTTAGAAAACGTATTAATCATAGGAAGTGGCTTCGGAAGAATTTCAGTCATTGTGGAAACCTAAGAATTCTCAGAAATTCACGATCCTGAAACAAGGGCCATGAAATTGACAAGGTCATGAAAAACAGAACATGAATGCTAACAAACATGAACAAAAACACTGCATAAATCTACAATCTGTATTTCAAAGGAAACAAAGTAAAAGCAAGGTCAAATATGGAAATTGGTAATCGGGAGAGGAGAGTTTATTGTGAAAAACAGGGAAATGGCCAAGAAAATAACCAGTTACTTTGCATCTGGCTTCATGGAGGAAGATCCACAAAATCACCCAGTAATACCCAGTGATCATGGAGGGCTTGTGCAACTGAAGACATAAAGTCAACTTATATCAGTAACAAGGTGGTATTTGAGAATGTAACTGGATTGAGCATTGCTAAGTCTGACAAACCTAATGTACTTCATATTAAAATGTCTGACATAAATCGGCAATAGAAATATTAATTTCACTGTCGATGATTGTGTTTCATTTTACCGTGCATCCTGCACAGGCTGGAAGCCATTGTGGATAAATGGAAGTTAGCAAACGTGGTCCAAGCACTATAGATTAATGGAAGGAATCCAAGCATCTATAAAGGGAAGAAGACATAGTTTGGAGAACTGCCGAACAATTAACTTGACAACTGCAAGTTGGAAACTGTTGGAATCTATTATACAGCATGTGATATTGGATATTTAGGAATTAACAGCAACAATGGAGAAAATCCATATGTATTTCTGACAGATGTCTAACTCGATGTGCTATTAGTTTTTAGACCCCATGAACCACCCTCTGAGAAAAGGAACAGGAAGTGACTTCGCCACAGGAAATAGCATCACCAACACAAAGAAATCAAAACATATAAATGGAAAGCAGGAATTTTAAGGATTGTTTCGCATGAGGTCCACTGAAGATGTTACCTAGTAAGATAACGAAACGTCTGGAAATGTAGCGAGCAAACCTACATCCATTGTGTAAAGTGTTGGTGACCCGATCTGAGAAAGAATATACTGACCACAAAAAAGTGCAATGGACATTGTCCAGATTAATCCCTCAGATGGCGAGATTGCCTGATGAGGAAACTCGGCCTGTGTTCTTTCGAGTTTGAAAGAATGAGAGGAGGGTCACAATGAAACTTGGAAACTTCACAAAACATATGCCAATTTGAAAATAAACAGGCCGTTTCCCTGGCTGTCAGTTTCACATTCAAGGCAAATAATTGCAGTTTAAGGGACAGACCATTTAAGACCACAATAATGAAGAAATTCTTCACTTGGTAAGAACTGCCTAAAACAGGGGCAGAGAAACCTGCTGGTAGGGCAAGATTAGGGAGAATCCCCAGATATTCTGCAAGTGTGTCAAGCCGAAAAGAATAACAAACAAAAAGGTCGGAGTCATTCGTGACTTGCCAAGTTGCATCCAAATCACCTTACTGTTAGGAGACAGAGGGGTAGTGTTTGAAGGCTGTTAGTGTGACGGAGACTGGTATCCAATGGTGTATCACAGGGATCAGTGCTGTGTCCCTTATTATTTGTGATACGGAGGTGTTAGTGTTGGACTGAGGTGGACAAACTTAAAAATCACATCACACCAGGTGATAGTTCAGCAGGTGTATTCAGAGGCACGAGATTTCAAAGCGCAAAACTACCTGATGAAGAAGCAGCTCTTCAAAGCTAATGCCTCCGAATAAACTTTTTGGAGTATAACCTGGTGTTGTGTCATCTTTAACCTGATTATTTGTGGTATTCATAAATGATGCAGCTGTGAATATAGATGGGGGTGGCGGGAGAGTGACAACGAAGTTTGTGTTTTATACAAAGATTGGCCGGGTGGTTGGCAGTGAGGAGGAATGTCTTATGTTACAGGAAGATACAGATGGAATGGTCAGATGGGTGGATCAATGGCAGATGGAATGTAACCCTGATAAATGTGAAATGATGCACTTTGGTAGAAGGAACTGGACAGGGGAGAACTCAATGAATGGCAGGAGGCTTGGAAGATAAAGCAAGGATCGGGGTTTGGGCCCCAGCTATTCCCAATACAATCATATATTTGATTGAGTGGATCAAACACAAGATTTTCAAGTTTGCAGATGGCACTAAACAATATCATAATGTGGGTGGGTGAGCAGGATGTCAAAATGCTTCAAGGTGATTGAGACAAGTGATGTGTACGGACAAATACGTGGCACATGAGGAGCAATGGGGAGGGGAGGCGTTGGATATGTGATATGTGATATTGTGACCTTTGATGGGAAAACCAGAACTGGACCCTATCATTTGAAAGGGCATTGTTTGAAAAATGTTGATCTATAAAGGAACTTAAGCTGCATTTTTTTTCTTCTGTGCAGCCCTCCAAGGTCTGTGTAGGGCAATGAGATCTGAATCATGAAGTCAATACTGGTAATGGCATTGGCACGCTGACCAGTGTATACAGACACAACAAGTGGGAAGCTGTAACATTGAAAAATGATCTGGATCTCCCTGTACACCAGTCACTGAAAGCAATATTGCAGGAGCAGAAAGCAGATAGGCAGATAAATCGTGTATTCACCTTCATTTCAGGGGGATTTGAATACAGGAATAAGGGTGTTTTACTGCAGCTGTACAGGGCGTTGGTGAGACCTCATCAAAAACACTGTGCAGTATTATGTACAGTTTTGGTCTCCTTACCTCATAAAGGACAAACCTGACATTGAGGGAGAGCAGCGAAGATGACCCGACTGATTGCTGTTATGGGAGCAGAATCTGGGGCGGCTGGGCCTGAATTCCATGGGCTTTAGGAAACTGAGTGGAGATATCAATGAAATATATAAAACTCTGTCAGGACAAGACAGATTCAAAGCAGGGGTGACAATTCCCCTGGCTGGGACATCAAAACAAGGGGCCACAGTATTATGTACAGACAGACCACTCTGCATTGAGATGAGAATAAATGTCTGCACTCAGAGACTGCTGAACCTGTGGAAACCAAGGCACTGAATATAAAAAATGGATTTCTGGAAACTAAAGGGATAGGGAGAGAGCAGAGTATGGTATGAAGATAGAGGATCAGATATCATTACAGCTTGCTCTCCAATAACGTGGTAGCTGTGTTCCTGTGCATCACGGTGTTGCAGAAAATCATACAATATTACTAATGTGGTCTATTGGGAAAAGGGAATAATGGGCGAACCGCAAAATATCAGTAAAAAACAAAATTAAAGTTTGTCTAACACACACACTTGCACAGTCTAATTCAACCTTTCAATCATAAAAGGTAATGAAATAGTGCTGTAAATGCAACACTTTCACAATGCAGTCACTGGCTACATCCCTGTACCTTTCACCAAATTCTTCACCAGAAAGCGCACAGGGCTGAATGGCCACGTGATGCTAACTTGGAATTCCATTTCTCCTCAAGATTCTCCCCCGGTTTGAAATAAAATTCCTTCTAATTGAAGAGAACACTTCCCCGTTTCGGGCTCAGGTTCAAGACTTTGCAGAGCGGATTGCATTCCTGTTTTAGCTGAACACTCCGAGAGTGCATTTTGCAGACAGAGGATCCTGAAGCTGGGTTTTGTTGTTGAGCTGGTGCCTGGCAAGGAATCGTGTCACAGTGAGCAGGAGCTCACTTTATAGAAAAAAAGGTGCACAATTCACAAATCGCATTGCAGTCAATCACGCTTAATAAACCCGCATTATCAGAGAACTGCTTTTATACTGAATTGAGGAGCAAGATTGATGGACTGAAGGACTACAACAGTTCTTATTTAATATTTCACAATGTTTAAACATATTATTGGATATGAACACTGTGTCGGGAAAACTGCATTGAGGAGATTTTCTCAAGAACTAGAATGGGGAAGGCTCAATGTGTTGAATGGTCTACTGCTTTCCCAATGTTTCCGTGCAGTCTGTGGGAAAGCTGTGTAAATGTTGTCACAATCTCTCAGATGTTAAGAAGGAGGTCTCTGCAGGGTCAACAGGACTGTGATTCCCGTTCCCTTTTCTGATATCGGGGCTGGTACGGGATATTCTGTCTGGTTTTATCCTTTAAGACCTTGGAGCAGTGTGATACAATTGAGCGTCTTGCTTGGCCGTGTCAGGGACCATTGAAGACTTTATCACATGGCTCTGTGTCTGGAGTTATTTTTAGGCCAGACCAGGAAAACACGGGAGATTCACTTCCTGCAAGTACATTGGGGAAGGAGATCGATGTTTACAATCAACATTGGATACAAGGTCACTGTTACCATCACCGGAAACTAGATCTTGATATGTTATTTTCTTTTTAACTTCCACCAGCTGTCCAGAGCATTATCCTGTATTGGTTTAATAATCCAGTGACATTTCCACAACAGCACTATGTCCACATAGGAACCCATCGAAAATCACACTGAGCGGGTTATTTCTGTGCTGCTTGACAGCTCTGTCAAAATGAACTCCGATCAAATTGATTATCGTGAAGGGACTGAGGGGTGTTAAATGGTCAGAACGTAATTATTCACCTATTAGACGACTGAATATAGTTGAGTAATTTTCCACATTGCCAGGGAGTTGTCAGAGTTGGAGCTGGAATGAAACCCTTCCCCAGGGACACGGCTTGTCGTGTAGCACAAGTCTTCAGTCCTATTGCAGGAACGGGGTCAGGGCGCATTGCCTTTGTCGTATCTATTGTGTTCAGCTGTTTCTTCATGTCACAGGCAGCAAATCGAATTGGTTGAACACTGCCATCTGTAATGCTGTGGACATCATGGCGAGGGTGAGGTGGATCATCCATTCAACACTTTTGGCTGTGGATGGTGCAGATACTACATCCTTGTCTTTTTCACTAATGTGCACGGCTGTTCCATTATTTAGGATGGGGATATTTCTGGTGTCCTCTCCTCCAGTAAGTTGTTTAGTAGTACACCGACATTTATGTCTGGATGTGGCAGCACTGCAGAGCTTAGATCTGATCTGTTGGTCTTGGGATCATTTCGTCCTCTCTGTCAGATGTTAGTTCTGCTGTTTGGAATGAAACCACACAAGCACCATAGGTTTGATGGTTTGTCATCAGCTTTAGGTACACATTGTTCTGACATTGGCATGTTCACCCACACTCATCACTGAACCATCACTCGGCTTGGTCGTTATTGTAGACTGATGGAATATCCTGGGGAAAATGTTGCAGATTACGTTTGAATACAATCCTGCTTCTGTTGCAGCTGTTGTCTACAGCATGACATGAAAACCCAGTTTGGGCTGCAATATCTGCAATTCAATTCTACTGTCTGTCCCCCAGTTAACATCGAGACCCATTCACAGATCAGCCGTGTACTCAGTGACCACACCTTGTTTCTGATGCGGTAATACTTACATTTTCATATTCTCATTCTGCTGAGGGTTCTCCTTGGTGTCCTGCTTTCAATTTGTTATATGATTCAAACTCTTTAACATAATCATCTGAATCTTTTCCTTGCTCGTTGTACCATCTTCTGCATATGCATTGAATGTGTTTCCCTCTGGTTTTCACCCTGACCATGATTAAGAACTCTGTGCTGTCAGTGATGCCAGCCTTATGCAGTTTCTGAGCGAATGAATGTGTGCACTTTGCATTATCGTTCAGTTCCCAGTGCACGGCGCTCTGTGTTGGATAGGGCATTTGAGTAGCTTTCACACATGTCATTGGAACTTGTTCAAAAACAAATTGCTGCAGAAACAAAGCAGGTCTGACGGCATACTTTGTAGTGAATGTAGATTTAATCTTTCGGGTCCAGTGACCCTCTACAAAGCTCGCAGTATCTCCAGCAATTTTTGTATTTACTTCGAGCAGCTATAGTTATTTGTTTAATTGAAAATTTGTGCTGTGCCTATTCGTGTCTGAAGAAACCCGGCAGATCTGGCAGAATCTGCAGAGACAGAGAAACAGAGTTAGCGTTACAACTCCAATGTGAATTGTTCAGAACTGACAAGAATTGGAAATTGGGCGTTTTAATCCCTTGCCAGAGATGGGGGTTGGGTGACTTGGAAAAGAGGGTGTGGAAAAAGATAAACGGGCTATTAGCAGTAGTGAACGAGAAGATGATGCAAAATGGGTTTAAATTAAGGTATGAATGGGGGAAAGGGGGTTCTGTCTAACTGAGTGCAAGATAAAGAATACACAAACACACAAGGAGGAAGAATGTTGATCTTCTGGTGTTAAATATATCTAGATCTATACGTTTTCACAGTATACATCATCACTGCCTTCACACTATAGAATTCAGGTGCTTGACCTCTTATTGGCACTAGTAAGAGTTTCATGTAACATAGAGCAAAACTAACAGTATGAAGTTTAGGCTGTTTTTTACACCTGTCATTTTTAATATTCTTTCAAATTTGCAGTGCTTATCGTTAAACATTTGATCTTGAAGTTAGTATCAGATGGAATGTACGAAGTTGAGGGTGGCAGTCTAGAAATTTATAATATCATGGGAGGCATGGATAGAGTGAAGGTCTTTTCTGCAGGATCGGCGAGTTCAAACACAGATGCATAGCTTTAAGGTGAAAGGGAGGAAACTTGAAAGAGACATTTTTTTTACACAGAGGGAATGTATGTATGTATGGAATGAGCTGCCACAGGAACAGTGGTAGATAAAAGTACAGCTACAGTATTTCAAAGACATTTGGACAAACATATGAATGGGAAACGTTTAGAGGCATATGGGCCAAGTGCAAGTAGATGGGATTAGTTTAATTTAGAAAACCTGGTCGGCATGGACAACTTAGACCAAATGGTTTATTTGTGCACGCTATGACTCTATGATTCTAGAAAGCGAGGAAAATGTACGAAAAGATATGATGTAATAAATTGGCAAGAAATTTAAAAACAAGCACCGTGAGCTTTTCCGTCGACATATAAAAAGCTTGAAGATGTGTGTGTGAGCTGAAGCAGAAGTGAAGTGAGGAAAGTACATTGAGGACATTAGGAACGTGTGACTGGAGAACTGGCCATAGGGAACAGGCAGTAATTTACACCAGTATTTTAAATCACTCCTCATGGGGAAAGTACCGTAAGCATATCAATGGTATCGAGAAAGTGGTAATAGGAGGGAGGGTCTTGAACTGTCTCTATCGAAAGGAACAAGGTTTTTATCTAACAGACAAGAATAAGGATAGGCAGGTCCGCAGCATTTCATAGTTAATTTCAAAATAAGTGGTTACTGCGTGAAATATTCCATAAATCTCTGGATTGCAGGAGTGTTCCAGAGAAACTGGAGAACCTCCAATGTGGCGCCTGTCTTCAAGAAATGAATGAGACCAAAAGTGAGAACCATTTAGCCTAACCATTATTGCCGGGAATCTGCTCGAGCCTGTTATTAAGGAAGGAATTGCAGGGCATTTAGAAAAGCTTACTGCAGAATTATCACGGTTTTGTGAAGGGGAAACTATTTTTGTTCTGGAAAATCATACAAGTTCTTTTTTGGAGATCCCTAAGAATGTCAAGATTTGAGTCATGTTGGAAAAGCACAGCATGTCAGGCAGCATCCACGGAGCAGGAAAATCAATGTTTCGGGCAGGAACCCTACATCAGGAATCCCTGAGAAAGTGACAAGCAGATTTGATAAAGGGAACTGGTGAACATGAGGCTTTCCAGAGATTCTTCATAAGGTATCACAAAATAAACGTACTGACACAAGGCAGAGGCTCGTAGTATGATGAATAATATATTAGCATGGGATGATGGTTGCTTAACACAGAGAAATCGGAGAGTTAGGATTAATGGATTTTTATGAAAAAGACGTATTAACTGGGTTGGCACAAATATCAGGCCGATGGCATCAGTTATTTACAATCTACACTGATAGCCTGACGGCGGGAGCTGAGTGTAATATACATCCGAGTTTGGAGATGACACTGAGAACCAAAATGCAGGCTGCTATTTAATGAAGAGGACTCCCAAAAGAGGAGCAGTACAAAGGGATTGGAGTCTTCCTGTGTATGAAACGTAATGTCAGCATGCTGATGCAGCAAGTAACTAGGTTGTTTCATAAGGCAGCTTCCTGGGATGGGAGGGTTGAATTATTGAATACATTTAAAATGGTGAGGCGATTATTCATTGTGATTGAAATGAATGAGGGTGATATTACTGAAATGTACAAGATGCAGAGGGGGCTTGGCAAGGTAGATGCTGAGAAGGTGTTTCCCCTGAGTCTCGAACTCAAAGCGGTAGATACCGAATAAGGAACATCGATTTCAATTTGAGGTGAAAAAATGATGTATTCTCTCAGAAGGTAGTGAATGTCTGGAAGTCCCTAACCCAGAGATTTGGGTAGGAAAGTGGAGTTGAGCCCGGAAGTAGATCAGCCATGTTCTTATTGAATGAGAGTTCAGGCTTGAGGCGGCGAACAGCTGACTCATGTTCCTACTTCTTACGTGTTTATGCTATGCTTTTGGAAATTAATCGTTTATTTTCCTGGAAGTCGTGTTGTACAATGTTGCATTCGGGAGAGGAGAAAATTGGCCTGAGGTAACCCTGGATGGGGTATGGGAACAGCATTCAGAGCAATTCCAGAGCAGAAGTTGCAGAGGGGGGAAGCCTGGAAAAAGGGATTGCGGCTGGGGGTGACTTCCTGACCAAGCCTGGAATTTCCAAGTGCATTTCCGAAACTACACCTAACCATTGGCGTGGCCTCGATCTGCCTGTGTGTAGCAGGTCTGAAGGGCTGAATGGAACATCAGAACATAAGGCTGAGGGACACGAGTGGGCCATTCGGCCCTTTGACACTACTCCACCAGTAAAGAAGGCCATGGGTCATCTCATTGTGATCCCAGCTGCACTTTTCTCCCAATGCACCATTATTGCTGATTCACCTGTCTATGGGTAATCAGATGAAGCCAGCCTCGATATAATATAAAGATTCCCCAAACTTCTGGGAAAGGGAATTCCCACTTGAATGAAATCCCACTTTGTAAATTTTTCCTCACTCCGTTTCTGACTGTGGTTGGAGGGTGTCACTGCTTCCTTTTCTAGTCTCACTCCTCCACTGCTCACAATAAATTTTAAATGCAACCAGCTTGGTGATATGACTGATGATAAAGGTCTCAGACTGGGTCAGGTTTAGTGATAAGAACAAGTCAGGCAGATTTCTTTCATCAGCCGCAGGTAACTAATAGGGCTAACGGAGTAGCATGTTAGATTTGTGCTTAGCACTGCTGCCTCATATCAGCAAGGAGCTGAGCTCAATTCCAACCTCGTCTGACTCTCTATGTGAAGTTTGAACATTTTCCCGTGTCTGTGTGGGTTTCTTCCCAGTTCGCCTGTTTCCTCTCACAGTTCAAAGATATACAGCTTAGTTTGATTGGCCATGCTAAATTACCCAGAGTGACCAGGGATGTGTAGGTTAAGTGGGTTAGTCATGGGAAATGCAGGGTTACATAGTAAGGGTAGTGGGACAGGTCTGGTAGGATACTGTTCGGTGGGTTGGTGTGGACTCGATGAGTCGAATGTCCTGCTTCCACACTGTAGGGGTTCAATGACAACGGCATCAAGTTTGGGTTATTAACTCCCACTCCGTATATAACTGATCCAGTCGCCTCAAGGCTTTGTATATTTCAGTAAGATCAGCTCTCATTCCAAGGGTAACCTGTTAAAGTCCTCATAATATCAGCACTTCATACACGGAATAAATTAAGTGAAACACCTCTGAACTGCTTCCAATATTACTCTATCCTTTCTCAGATAAGAATGCAAAAATAAAACTAATCTCACACACCGATGAGTCAGTTTATTTTTGTTTTCTCAGTGTGTAGTGAACCTTTGGAACACTCTTCCCTGCAGACCATTCGAGGCAGAGACATTGAATATGTTTGAGGCAAGGTTCACGAATCACAAAGGAGTCAAGGATTATCGAGGAGTGGGCAGCAATGTGCAGTTTTGGGGACAAAGTAGACAGTGGTACCGAATGACACGGCTCCGGAATATCCAGGAATTAAAAGAAATGATAACATCGATAAAGTTTTAAGGGGGAAACAAGATGGCAGCGATCTGAAAGGTCTGCTTTGCAGATCTCTGCATGACAGTAATGCTCTACCCCACCCCAGCACAGTCATTTACTTACAATTCAACACTAAAGGAGCTATAGAATCGTTACTAATCCCATTTTGTCAAATGGAAATAACAAAATACAGGAAAGGATCGAATAATTCCCAACACGCAGCGAACCCGTCAGAAGGTTTCAGCATGCCTGTGGCCGCACCTGTAACCCCCTCTGCTCGTTCAATGGACCCAATTACTCGCCAGGCCTTGGTCACCGAGTTCACTAAGTTACCTGAAATGATTGAAGCCAAGACTGAAATAAAATTCAGCAGGAGGATAGAACCACTCTCAGCAGTGCTCTAAAAACATAAGCAGCAACTTGAAAGCCTTGGAAACAGAACAGATGAGGTCGAGCGCCAAACTGCCGGGGCAGAGACTGTGATCGATTCCTGTCAGGAGCGGATCCTCACCTTTGAAAAACAGGTCCGTACCTTAACTGAACAAGGTGACGACCTCGGAACAGTGGCAGGATGAAGAACATTCATATCATCGGTCTGCTGGACCGGATAAAGGTGATCAGCCAGTGAGATTTTTTCGAGAACTGGCTGCAGTGTTTCCTCCACTTTGAAGCTGAAGAGGGACGGGTGAAGAGTGAGACAGTTCATCGGGTTACAGTGCGCAGGTCAGGCTCAGACCAACGCCCTCACCCTGTCCTTCTGCGATTACATAGTTGCAGGGACAAACAAAGACTTATGGAAGCTTCCAGAACACAGGGAAAAGACCCGACGAGAGCTCCAGGATTATGATCTTCCAGGTCTTTTCAGTGGCAGTGATTCATAAAAGAAAATCTTTTGATGATATCAAGAGAAGGTTAAGTGAACTTGAGATTCAGTATTCCTTAATGAACTCAGCGGTGCTCCGTATGCTTTCAATAGATCCACCCACTGGTGGATCTTTCAATAGATCCACTGACTCTCCAGAGGATGTGAAAACTTTGTGGACACTTTAAAGTAGGCTGGATGCTTTAATGGAAAGCGATAATCTTGTTTATCATTTTTAAAGGAAAGTTTGTTGAAGGTTTCTGGTATTAAGTACTGTTAAATTATAGTCGGGGATGGGTAGAGTACACACTTTTAACTTCTTCATTAGTATTACTATTCTTTTTTCCCTTGCTTAGTTTGTGTGTCGGTTTCGGCTCAAGCTGGAGGGAGGTATGAAGGTGATCCCGATGACTGAATACCTACCTAAGGGCAGTTCAATCCCGATGTTTGTGATTAATTGCCCTGGATGCAGTATTGTTAATGGAGCAGAAGATAAAGATTTGTGACGTGGAAATGCCCCAGTCGGCGGGGGATAAATGCCATTGACACTTTGTATCCTTTTTTTTGTGTTTATATGTATTTAGTTTTGGAACGTTTTGAGAGCTTGTTAGTTGTAGTAGCTTTCGTTTGTATGTCTTTTTAGGCTCTATGATCCTTTTTTTCGTTGGTGCTCAGCGATTTGTAATTCGAGTTCTTCCTCTCTGGATTTCAAATATTGTTTCAGTGTGTAATGGCTAATGTCGTGCTTAAATGGTGTATCTGGAACATTTAGGGGAGCCATTCGCCAGTTAAGAGGGAAAAGGTACTTTCTCGTCTTAAAAAGGAGAGGGTGGATATTGCCGTATTGCAGGAGATGCACTTTGATAACAAGGAACATTTGCCATTACAGCAAGGTGTGTTTCATTGGGTTTATTTCTCGTCATTTAATAATAGGAATAGGGGAGAAGCCATACTGGTGAGGAAGAATCTTTCTTTTAAATTACTAGATTGTATTAGATACCCACGGGAGGATCATAACCCTCAAAGATATATGGGGAAGAAAGCGATTATCCTAGGAGGAGATTTCAATTGTCGTTTGCACCGACAGTGGACATAATGGCCAAAGGCACCCAGCACCATCTTTCCAATCTAAGCAAATAGTGGACTGTTGTATGGAACTGGGGCTGGTGGATGTATGGAGGCAGATCCACCTCATAGATAGGGATTTTACTTTCTTCTTTAACCCGCAGAAATGCCACATTAGGGTTGATCTCCTCTTCACCCTGCAGCAATCTTCGATTCAGTCTTGTTCTGTACAATTGGGAATATTACCATTTATGACCATGCAGCAGTATACCTATTGGTTAAGATGAAGGACAATATAGCAGGTTCGAGACACTGGCGAATAGATCCCTTTATTCTTAAGGATGGTAAGTAGATTCAGTATTTCTGTAATGAATTCAACTCTTTCTTAGCCATTAATTCAGATTCAACCAGTAACCCATCCATTCTATGGGAAATTGCTAAGGCTTATACCAAAGGAATAATTATTCCTTAGGATGCAGCAGAAGCTGGAGCAGGAACACTTGCTCCAGGCACGGTTGAAGGCAGCCGAGAGGCCACACTGTGATAGACCCTTGGTGGTTAGGCTGCAGAGGATCACAACGCTTTGGTCTGCAGTGAATTCTATGCTCACACAGACAGCCAAGAAGGAACTTACTTCTGCAAAATAAAGGCTGTTTGAGCATGGTGATAAGCCAAGCAAGTATTTAGCCGACCTTGCGAGGAAAAAGAGAGGCCCACAGCCATTACCTTAATTTGGGAAGGTACTGGAAACCTTACCTGAGATCCAATAAGATTGAAGCAGTATTTCGGAGATTTTTCTCCGAAATATATCAGACTGAGCATTATGAGGCTAGATGGACAAAAAAGAATCTTTCTTGAAGAATTTGGATCTTCCAGGGGTGACCCCCAAATAAGTGTCTTGCCTTAATGCACCATTGTCAGTGCTGGAGGGTGAAAAGCTGTTACCGGGCGGAAAGGCGCCCGGTCCTGATGGATGTCCACGTGAATTTTATGAGGAATTTATAAACCTATTGTCAGGGTCGATGCTTACCAGTTTAGTCACTCACACAGTCATGACTGCCTCCCACCATCCTTAAGAGAGGCTCATATTTCTCTTATTCTTAAGAAAAGGAAGACACCGAAAGATTGTACTTCCTATAGGCCCATCTCACTTCTAAATGTTGATTTCAAAATTCTGTCTGAGTCCCTTATATGAAGGATGGAAACGATTTATCGTTCCATTGACAAAGTGTACCAAACCGGCTTATAAAAGACTGCAGGTATTCCAACAATGTTAGATTACTCAATATGATCCAAGTGTGTCAACAGCAAATTATAAAGGTAATAATGATCTCTTTAGATGCAGAGAAGGCGTTTGCTTGGGTTGAATAGCTGTATCTCTTCTATACGTTAGAATGATTTACCTCGGCAAAGTTTTTGTAAAGTGGGTGAGGGTCCTTGAAAGTGATCCTCTGTGTGCGATCCTGTAAAATTAATATGTCTAGCGGCAGTCGACGAGGTTATCCCCTTTCACTAGTGTTGTTTACGTTGGTGATTGAGCCACTGACGAAGGCCATTTGCAGGGACCCCAACATATCTGCCCCAGAAGTGGGATGGAAGTCACGTAGGATTACATTGTCTGCAGATGACGGTCTTAAATTTTTGGTACCTCACCTCATGCAATGCATACGTTAGTTTGATGCCTTTTTCGGATGTACCTTTGATTTTACAACGTCAGGGGCCATGTCTATGGGCGAACTCAGGAAAATAACTGATGCTGTGGGAGAATCCTGATTTTCTTTTCAATGGTCCCAGGGGGTAATGAGGATGTTGCCTATTTAGGTGTATTCGTTAATGCTGTATTTGAACTTATATTTACGTGGGATTTGTCCATTTGTTTGACAAAATTAGACAAGACCTTCGAATATGGGAGCACTTCCAATATCCTGGCTAGGTCAGATAGTTCTTATTAACATGATTTCCCTCCCTTGTTTGCTATACCGCGTGTGAATGCATTCTTTGATGTTTCCCAGAAAGACATTTAGGAGACTAAATGGATGATGTAGCTCCTTGATTTGTCACCATAAGCGACCACCATAAGTTAACCAAATTACATCGAGACCACAGTTTGAGGGGAGTAAATCTCCCGAATATTAAAAGCTATCAAAAAAGCTTCTCTTTACCCGATGTTAGTGAGGCCTCGGCGTCAATATGGTTATATATTGAAGCTTCTCAGGCAAAGTGCTCCCTTATTAGTCTGTTATTCATAGACAAAATGAGGACATTTATGGAGTATTGCCATTTCCCAACCAGTATCAATAATGTTAAAGTAGGGAGGGCAATGTTTCCGATTTAGGGCAATACAGCAAAACCTCATTTCTTACCCCAAAACGTGGTGTACCGTGTTTCCGACGGGGGATACTGGATTCCATGTTTAAACTGTGGGCAACTCGTGGGTGTATCTTGCTTTGATGATTTATCTGAGGGAGAAGCAAGGATGTCCTTTGATCAAATATGTCGTAACAATAGACTACCGAGTAGAGATCTCTTCTGTTTTATTTTTTTTTATCAGATCAGAGATGTTATTCCAAAGAGAACCACGCTTTTAACAGACCCGTACAGATCCGATTCAGAGAAGAGGGTGCTTAGTGCTAAGAACACACTCTCTGTCAGTACACTTTGTCATTTGTTGGACAGTGGCCCCTCAGACGAGACTTTGTGCCTTTCTGAGGTCTGCAAAGAGAGTTGGGAGTTCAGATCTCTTTGGACACAGGGGACGATATTTGTGAAAATGCAAGAAGTATTTCGACCTGTAAGAATACTGTTGCCATGTAGTTAAAGATTCTTCACAGAGTCTATCTGGCTGCAGATCCTCTCTCAAACTTCAAGATGGGAGTATGTCTTAAATACAGAATAACTATGGGCACACTTACTCATTGCTTGTCGACCTTCCACCAGCGCTATAAGAGCGGTGTGTTCGGTGGGATGGAGAGGATCTTGGGGACGGAATTGAAGATGGCTCAGGTTTCCCTTTTCCTGGGCCTGCCCAGTCTACCTTACTCAGATGTGTATAGGAAAAAGTACTTCAATACCCTCACTCCCTGTGTTTACAAAAATGTTATGTTGTGTTAGGTGTCTGAAAACCCCTGGGTCTATTGCGTTGTCGTATCCTAGTCATGGAGCATAGCCCTTTGGAATTTTTTAAAGGTATGTTGCACCAGAAAATAGAGGATTTTTACAAGACATGACAGCCCTTTTTGAATTACCAAGATACAGGCTGATCTGCCACACTAATAAGGACTTTTATATAGCTATGAAGAACTTGACTAATGAATGTAATGTCCAGAAAGGAAGAAATACGAACAAATTAACGTGTATTAGTTAATGCTCTTGGAGGTTGAGAGCTATAGTTTTGTTGCACTGAGTTCTACTATTCGTTTTTTTTTATTTTACTTCAGTCCATTGATTTTCCTTGTTTTTATTTTTATCTACATGCACATAAGTGTAATTGTGTTCATTTGCATTGCTTTTTGAGTTGGGTATTATTGGTTCATTGAGCATTAAAACGAGTTTCTCTGAATAAAAATATTTTTGACAAAAACAAAATGTTAACATGGACAGAATAGAGTACCAAAGGACGATTTCATCATTAGTGAGACCACAAATTATGGTTCACGTTAAGGGTCATCACACCTCGGGTGAAAGGATGATGTTGAGAGGGCGTCCCATTGGTGGCAACCTCAGTCTGTGTGGGGAATTGAACCTGCACTGTTGGTTTTGCTCTGCATCACAAGCCAGCCATCCAGCCAACAGATTGCAAGACTGTGTAACTGCTTTGATAGAAATAACCAAAGTCAAAATAAAATATAAACTCTGATAAGAAGGAAAAAAAGGTACAATTCAGATAACGGTCAAGATAACGGCTGACGAAAAATACCGTCTCCGCTGGAAATTATATTTTATAACGAGACAGTTGATTGGATGCTATTTTTGGTTGAATGTAAAAAGGTGACCCAAGCGAAATAACCAGCATTACTAATTGTGGTTAGATATCGATAACTAGAAAATATGAGTACATTTTTGATTGGCTTGTGTGCAGCATTTTTACCATTGTATGAAAGTAAAAAAGCTGATGGAACATATTTTTGGAGTGTTGGTCCCCAAGGGAAATTCCTGCCGAACACATGTTTGAAGAAACCAAGATTAGAAAGTACAGCACATTTGAAGGGCTGAATGGACTCATTATGGATTTTAATTGCATGTGATTAAAAAAAAAACGCTCTGTTCCTTCACCTAATGTTTTACACACTGGGGCACTGCCATTTTCCTGAAACTGGGAACTATTTGAAACATTATCTGGAACATTCCATAAACACCCTTCTCCAGAGCATACTACAATCTGTGGGGATATTACAAAGGCAAGAGACACGGGGGGTGTGGGGGGGGGTGCTGCTGCGTGCAGGAATGAGAGTAGAAGAGCATGAGCCTTGTTCGGGTGTTGGTGATGGAAGAGACATACATTCAGTGCGAGGGACGAGAGAGCATACAATGACCCTTTATCCTCGCAGAGTAGGGAATGTCATCGACGTTTTCCCTGCATTGCTGGGCATTGCTACTGATCGCTGATACTGCGCTGAGCTGGGTAATGAGCTCAGACCATGTTCGGTGGGTCTGGTGGTGTAAAACAGCAAATGTGACGCCACTGTTTAAAAAGGCTGGTAGATAAAAGATGGGAGACTACAGACCAGTTAGTTTAATCTGTACAGTCGGAACGATGCTTGAGTGTATTATCAAGGGAGAAATAGCAAGACATTTTCATAGAAATCGGCCCATTGCGCAGACAAAGCATGGTTTCCCGAAGGGCAAGTCATGCTTAACAAGTCTTTTGGAAATTTATGAAGACATTATGAGCAAGGTAGACAATGAGGCTTCAGTGGATGTGATATATCTAGGTTTCCAAAAGGTGTTCGACACGTGCCACACAATAGGCTGCTGCATAGGATAAAGGCGTTATGAGTAAAATATTCGTATGGATAGAAGATTGGTTGACTAACAGGAAGCAAAGTATGTGCCTAAATGAGTGCTATTCATATCTGGAAATCAGTGACTAGTGGCGTGCTCCAGGGATCAGTGTTGGGGCTGCAATTATTCACAATTTGTAGAGATGATGTGGTGTTGGGAGCATTCGGAGTTTGTCAAAGTTTGTAGATGACACGAAGATGAGTGGCAGAGTGAAGTGTGCAAAGATCTGTGAAACTTTTTAGGGGAACACAGATACTTTGAGTGAGTAGGCAAACGTCTGGCAGATGGAATACAATGTAAGTAAATGTGAATTCATCTATTTGTTAGCAGTACCAGTAAAAAGGATTATTACTTGAATTGTAAAACGTTGAAGTATGCTGCTCTGTAGAGGGACCTGCGTATCCATGTTCGTGAAACACACAAGATACAGCAAGTACTGAGGAAGGCAAATGGTATGTTGTCCTTCATTGCTGAAGGAATTGGATTTAAAAGCAGGTAAGATATTTTGCAGCTCTACAGGGTGATGGTGAGGCGAGACCTGGAGTATTGTGTGAAGATTAAGCTGCCTTACTTGAGAAAGAATGTGCTGGCACTGGATGGGGTCAAGAGGAGTTTCATTGGGTTGAATCCGGAGTTGAGAGAGTTGGTGTATGAGGAGAGACTGAGTATACTGGGATGATAATCATTGAAATTCAGAAGGATGGGGTTCGGATCTTATCGAAACATACAGAATAATGAAGGGAATGAATAACATACAAGTAGGGAGGATGTTTCCACTGGCAGGTGAAGGAAGTACATTTAAAATTGAATTGAGAACGAACTTCTTCATCCAGAATGTTCTAATTCTATGGAATTGCCTGCTCAGTGCGGTAGTTGATGCTTTTAAAGCGAAGGCATTTTGAAGAATGAAGTAAATAAAGGATACGGTGCGAGCGTGGGGAAGTGGATATGAGTGTACGAATAGATCAGCCATAATCTTATTAAATGGCAGAGCAGGTTCGAATAGCCAGCCAGCCTACTCTTGATCCTAGTCCTTCTGTTCTCCTGTTCTGAGGAAAGGGAAGTAGCCAGTTCTCCCAGCGCAGATTCTCTGCTTTGGTTTGTTTGGCTTGATTTTTCGCAGTATTGCTGTTTGCTGAAAGCAGGCAGCAGTCGTGAAGCTACCAGACTCAAAGAAGCAGACCCATTCTGATTCGCCCTCACTCTGACATCTCTCCTGTAAGAACCTGGGGTTTATTTTTCCTTTCATTTTTGCCATGGTGTGTTTATGCGGATTGTTTCAAGTTCTTGGAACAACATCATTAAATTGGGATAATTTGTTGGTTTTTCAGATAGTTAAGTTATTCTGTCTGCTTTCCTCTTCTGTATGTGTTTCATTCAGCTGCGTCACCCCTGGAAAATCCACCTTACACCTGCTTAAATCAATGAGAAAATGTTGGGTCTGTGCTACTTCCTTGAAATGATTTGAGGAGGTCTGTCCTGGCCCATAACAGTGTGTAACAGCTGGATCTAATTTCCTGGCATGGGTTGAGAATGGGAGAGTTGAAAGGAAAACGTGAATCAGCAAAAACAGTTCCATATATTTTGGAGTGGAAAGCAATGACTAGTATGATAATCCAGGAATTTGTGTTTGCAACAGAACTATTCAGAAAGCATATCAAACATTTGTTCAAGGGTATTCAATGTAATCCTTGCAAATCTGCTGATGGCCCCAAATTGAGATTGTGTGTAAGTGGTCAGGATGTAAAGAAGTTCAAAGATGATTGAGACAATTGGAGGGAATGGGGAAACACCTGTCAGGTGAAGAACAATGTGGATAGACGTGACATTAAGCACATTGTTTGGAAATATAGAATAACGGCTAACATTTCAAAAAGAACTGATGTAAACCTATTGCTCTATGAAGGTTCTTCTGTGTATACATTTGTTGATTTCTTCACTAAACTCTGAGGTCAATGCAGGGCGGTGAATCCTGAAACCAGAAGTCAGTACTGGAATTGAGATTGGCACATGCCCAGTGTACATAGAGACACCAAGTGGGGAGCTGTGTCATTGAAAAGGATCTCGATCTCTTTGTACACCAGTCACAGAGAGCAGCAACAGAAAGCAGACAGGAAGATAATTAGTATGCTGACCTTCATTTCCAGGAGACTGGTATCCAGAAGTAAGGGTGCCTTACTGTAGATGTACAGGGACTTGGTGAGTTCCCATCTCGAAAGTTGTGCAGTATTGTGTGCACGTTTGGTCTCCTTACCTAATAAAGGATAAACCTGACATTGAGGGAAAGCAGCGAAGGATAATCAGACTGATCTCTGGGATGACAGGCTTGTTGTGGGAGCAGAGTTTGGGGCGACTGGGCCTGTATTCCATGGGGTTTATGAAAATAAGTGGAGATCTCGTGTCATATATAAAACTCTGTCATGGCGAGACAGGTTGTCAGCAGGGATGATAATTCTCCTGGCTAGAATGTCTCAAACAAGGGGCCCACAGTATTAGATGCAAACAGGTCACTCTGCATTGAGATGAGAAGAAATGTCTGCACTCAGAGACTGGTTAACCTGGAGAATTCTCTGCCTCATAAGGCTGTGGAAGCAAAGGCACTGAATATAAATAAGGATATCTAGACACTAAAGGGATGAAGTTGAAGCAAGAGTTTGGGATGGGGATACATGGTCAGCCATCATTATATTGAAAGGGAGAGCAAAGTTGATGGACCGAAGTTCCTACTTCATTTTTTATTCCCGATAGTTAATCAGTTCAACGGATATAGATAATGCAGTATTTGGGAAAAGTGAATTGAAGAGATGTTTGGCCAAAAACTAGAGGGGGGAAGGTTCAATGTGTAATATGACCTACTCCTTTCCTGATGTTTCTGTGCAGTCTGTGGGAAAGCTCTGTAAATGTTGTTACAAACTCTCAGATTTTAGGGAAGAAGTCCCTGCAGGGTCGACAGGACTGTGAATCCCGTTCTCTTTTCCAATACAGAGGCTGGTTCGGGGGTTCTGTCCAGGTTTATCAATTAAGACCTTGGAGCAGTTTGATACAACGGCCTAGCTTGGCAGTTTCGGAAACCATTGAAAAGTTTACCACATATCTGTGTATCTGGAATCACGTTTAGGCCAGACCAGGAAATCACGGGAGATTCATTTCCTGAAAGTACACTGGAGAAGCAAATTTATGTTGACAATTGACATGGGCTTCAGGGTCAGTATTACTGGCACCAGATTTTACATCTCGATATTTTATTAATTGTTTCTAACTTCTACAGCTGCCAAAGCTTTTATCTTGTCTGGATTAGTAGCCCAGTGGCATTTCCACAACAGCACCATCCCCACACATGGGGAGCTATGGGAAACTACAGTGAGCTGATTATTTCTGTACTGCTTGACAGCTCTGTCAGGAAGACTTCTAACCAATTTTACTGTCTTGATAGGACTGACGGGGTGGTAATTGGTCAGATTGTAATTATTCCCCACTTAGGGGACGGGACATAGTTGAGTAATCTTCCACATTACCAGGGAGATGTTAGAGTTGGAGCTGGAATGAAACACTGTGCCCAGTGACACGGCTTGGCGTGCCGCACAAGTCTTCTGTTCTGTTGCAGGAATGGTGTCAGGGCCAATTGCCTTTGTCGTATTGACTGCATTCAGCTGTTTCTTCATGTCACGTGTGGCAAATCGAATTGGTTGAAGACTGGCATCTGTGATTCTGTGGGCATTATTCAAGCAACACTTCTGGCTGAGGATGGTGTAGACACTGCATCCTTGTCTTTTACACTGATGTGAAGCAAGGTTCCACTCTTTCGAGGAATGATAGAGCAATAGCCACAGGAAAAACTGCTGAGATGTTAGTCAAACAACTCCAGTAATGTTCTAGTGACCTGAGATCGAATCCTGTTACAGTGGATGGTGGAATTCAAACCCAACAAATGTTTAGAATTAAGTGTGTAATGATGATCATGAATCAATTCTGATTGTGGGAGAAACCCATCTGGTTCACTGATGTCTTTTTTGGAAGGACATTACCATCCATACCTGCTCTGGACACATGTAACTACAGACCTACAGCAAAGTCTTTGACTCTTAACTAATATCTGGGCAATAAATGATGACGAAACCAGTGACGCTGTAATCCCATTAAAGAATCTTGTTTTTAAATAATATTTGTAGAATCATCTTTTATTGTCAGTTGTTTCATAGTTCAACTCCATTTCTGACTGGCTGTGGCAGAACTGAAGAGCTTCTATCTGATCTGTTTGTTTTGTATTCATTTCGCCCTCTCTCTCAGATATCAGTCCTGCTGTTTGGAATGAAAGTACAGTGGTCAAGTGCAGGAGCTTTAAATGGATTGTCATCATTTTAGGTACATATGGTTCTGCCACTGGTACATTCACCAACTCGTCTCTGAAACATCGATCAGCTTCATGGGAATGACAGACTGAGGGATTATCCTGGACAAAATGTTACAGATTGTAATTCAATACAATTCGCCTTCTGTCCAGCTGTGATCGACAGTACCACATAAATTCCCAGTTTTGAGTTGCAATTTCTGCATTGCAATTCTGTTATCTGTCCCCCAGTTCACACCGAGACTCATTCACACATCAGCCCATGACCTACTCTGATTACTGATATCGTAACACTTCCATTTAAGTATTCTCATTCTTATGAGCGTTTGTCCATGGTGTCACACCTCTGACTTGTCATGATTCTCAAAACCCCTAAACTTGCCCCACCGGGCAGCACCGTGGGTCCGTGGTTAGCACTGCTGCCTCACAACACTACGGGCCCAGATTCAATTGCATCTTCCGGCGATTGTCTATGTGGAGTTTGCACATTCTTCCCATGTCTGCGTGGGTTTGTTCCAAGTGCTTTGGTTTCCACCCACTGTCCAAAGATGTGCAGCTTAGGTGCATTGGCCTAGTTAAATTGCCGATAGTGTTCAGTTATGTCCATTAGTCAGGGATAAATGTAAGATATGGCCATGGGTCTTCAGAGAATCGTTGTTAACTTGTTGGGCCAACGGGCCTTTTGCCACACTATAGCGATTCTAATTCTAACATTCATCTGAATCTTTTCCCTTTCAGTCATGCCACCTTCGGTGTTTAAATCGAATGTGTTTCCCTCTGTTTCTCTTCATGGTCTTCATTAAGCTCTCTGTAGCGGCAATGATGCCAGTCTTACTTCGTTTCAGAACCAATGAATTTCTACATCTTGCGTTATTGTTCACTTCTCAGTGTATGGCGCTTCATGTTGGACAGGGCATTTGGGCGGCTTTGACACACGTCTTTAAAACTGTTCAAAACCAGAAATTGCTGGAGAAATTCAGCGTGTCTAAACATTTAAAAGACATTTGGTCAAATATATAAATGGGAAACGTTTAGATGCATATGGGGCACGTGAAAGCAGATGGGACTAGTTTAGTTAACCATGGACAAGTTGGACCAAAGGGTCTGTTTGTGCGTGATGTGACTGTATGAATTTAGAAAGCGAGGAAAGGGGAACAAAAGAAATGATGTAAGTAAATTGGCAAGAAATATAAAAACAAGCATCACAAAATTTTCTGCATATATAAAAAATAGTTCAAAATGAGTGTGTGACCTTAAGTCGAAATGCAGTCTGGGAAGTATATTGATGTCATTTGGAGGATGTGACTGGGGAACTGGCTACAGTGAACAGGCATAAATTACACCAGTACTTTGCATTGTTCCTCATAGGGGAAGGCACTGTAAGCATGTCAATGATATAAACAAAATGTTAATAGGAGGCAAGTTTCTGAACTGTCTCTAACAAAAGGAACAAGGTTTTTTGACAAATAGACAAGAGTAAGGGTAGACCGGTCAGCAGTAATTCATAGGTGCTTTTTTTAAAAGTGGTTACAGAGTGACTGGTGGTACTGTGTGAAAGATTCCATAACTCTCTCGATTTCAGGAGTATTCCAGCGAAACTGGAGAACCTCCAATATGGCACCTGTCTTCAAGAAAGGAATGAGACAGAAGACAGGAAACATTTAGCCTAACCATTATTACTGGGAATCTGCGAGAGACTGTGATTAAGGAAAGAGTTGAAGGGCATTTAGAAAAGTATGGTTTTGTGAATGGGAAACTATATTTTGTCTGCAAAGTTATTCTGAGATCTCTGAAAATGTAACATGCGGACTTGATGAAGGGGAACTGGTAGGCATGGGCTTTCCGGAGATCTTCCACAACGTATCACAAAATAAAGGTTCTTACACAAGACAGAAGCTCATAGTGTTACGGACAATGTATTAGCATGGGTTGACGCGTGGTTAACACATAAAAATCGGAGAGTCAGGATTTATGGATCGTTATGATAAAGACATATCTACTGGAGTATCACAAATAACAGTCCGATGGCATCAGTTATTAACAGTCTATTCTGACAGCCTGACGGCGGGAGCTGAATGCAATATACATCCGAGTTTGAGGATGACACTGCGAACCACAAGGCAGGCTGTTAGTTAATGAAGAAGACTCCCAACAAAAGAGCAGTAAAAAGGAATTGGAGTATTCCTGCATATGAAACATAAAGTCAGCGTGGTGTTGCAGCAAGTAACTAGATTGATACAGTACGCAGGTTCCTGGATGGAACGGTTGAATTATTGAATACATCTAAAATGGTGAGGCGATTATTCATTGTGCTTGAAATGAATGAGCGTGATATTACTGAAACGTAAAGGATACAGAGGGGCTTCACAAGGTAGATGCAGAGAATGTGTTTCCACACATGGGCAGAGTCTCGAACTCAGACACAGAATAAGGAATATCGATTTGAAAATGAGATACAAAGAAATGTTTTCTTTCAGAAGGTCGTGAAGTCTGAATTTAACTAACCCAGAGAGTTGTGAAGGCTGGGCCACTGAATGTTTTTACAGATGGGCTGGATTGGATTTTGACATATCTGTGAGTTGAGGGATATGAGGGGTTAGCAGGAGAGTGGAGTTGAGCCCTGGAGGTTGAGAGAACGTCCCCTCCATAGTGACCTCTGTCAGTGTGGGAAATTGAACCTGCACTATTGGCCTCCCTCTGCATCACAAACCAGCCGTCCAGCCAACTGAGTGGGAGCCTGTGTAACTGTTTCAGACAGAAACACTCACAGACAAAGGGCAAGAGAAACTTGCATAACAAGGAAAAAGGTACAATTCACGTAACGGTCAAGCTACCAGCTGAGGATAAAAATGTTCTCTGCTGGAAATTGTGGAAACAAGTGTTTAGATGCTATCTTGAGCTGAATGCAATAAGGTGACACAAGCAAAATAACCAGAATAATAATTGTGTTTAGATATCTACAACTATTAAATAACAGTATATTTCTGCTTGATCTGTTTGAAAGATGCTTACTATTGCATGAAAGTAGAAAGCTGATGGGACATATTGGTCGGAGAGTCTGTCCCCATGGGAAATGCCTAAGGCACACATGCTTGAAGAAACCCAGGATAAAATGCCTGAATGTTGTCTGGTCAGTGACAGGACGCCGGGGACTGCATGACTGAAAGTTCCTATAACATGGAGCTCAGGAGACAGTTTGATCACTCCCGAAACATTTGAAGGACGGAATGGCCTCATGATGGATTTTAATTTCGTGTGTATGTAATTTTAATTTTTAAAAAACACACTGTTCCTTCCCCTCATGCTTTCCACACTGGGGCACTGTCATTCTCCTGAAACTGGGAATTGTTTGGAACGTTATCAGGAACATTCCATAATCAGCACTCTCCTGAGCATGTTATAAATGAGTGGGGGTATCACAAAGGCTGGGGAGAGGAGGGGGAGGTGCTGCCTACAGCAGTGAGAGTGTTGGAGTGTGAGTCTTGTTCTGAGGTAGTTGCGATAACAGATATACAGTGAATGTGAGGGAGCAGAGAGAGTACAATGACCCTTATCCTGACAGAGCCGGGAAGGTTATTGATGCTTGTCCTGTATTCATTTCTTCAGACCACAGATACTGCACTGAGTTGGGTGGATGAGCTCAGACCATGCTTGGTGGGTCTGCTGGAATACTCGCCCTCTCTACTACCCCATCCACCAGGACATCAATTCCCTTGTCGACAAACCCGTGGTGTAATTGCCCCTTATGGATGGATAAAGCTCTTAAAGATGGTGGAATCAAGGGTTACGGGGATTAGGCAGCAACAGGATACTGATTGTGGATGATCAGCCATAATCATAATGAATGTTGGTGCAAGCTCGAAGGGCCGAATGGCCTGCTCCTGCACCTATTGTCTATTGTCTATTATCTATTGTCTTATCCGTCATGCTCGGCCTCAACTGGGCAGGGCATCTCCGAACTGAGAAAGTTCAATTATTTGCCCACTGGCATTTATTTTTGGCATCAGTGCCAGGGATCACGGAATATCCAGGGATTTCCGGCGATGGTGATTACGTCCAACCGTGCTGAGTGGGAGAATCAGGCTGGCATTGAATGACAGGGACACCATGCGGTGCGGCGGGTAGTGAATGAGGTGAGTTTGATAAGATAGCACCAGGAAACTAGCTCCATCTCATCCAGTCAATCGCTCTATCACTCAATGAAAATGACACTGAGAGAAATTAGTGTTAGATTCAGCCCAGAGTCAAAGACTCTGCTGACCCCACTCCAGGTACAAAGCTGCAGAACAAATCCTAATCCAAAACTCTCCATTAGCTGAACTCACACCAATATTCCATTCACTCATCATTCCTGGTAATGTTGGCTTATGTTGTCAGATGCTATCGACATGTCTACATTCAGAATTCTGAAACCTGTGAACATATCTTTCCATGACATTGTTTCTAAACCACCGTCACCCCCACCCTCTCTGTCTATATCCCAAACTACTTCCATTCACATTCCTAAAATCCTACTGCACGGAGAAAGGCCCTTCAGCCAGAACTGGTCCATTCCGACCAAAATGTCAGTCCACATTGACTCCATATCCCTGTACTTGGCCCATATCCATCTCAGCCTTTCTTATCCATGCGTTTTTCGATAAAAATGCAGCGAGATTTTGTAACATCGAGAAAGGCATCGAGACAAATCTCGCTGAATCCACCATTCATCTCACTACGGTGCTCAGTTTATACAGAAACAGTTTGACTGCGGCTTAGAACAAAGAAGAAGAAACAAACATTGGTGGAAGATGTGCCTGGAAGACAATGCTGCAGGGAAATCTTTGTTTAAGTTATAAACAGGAAATTAGATACATAAGAAGTTGCAGGAAAACCTCAACAGGTCTGGTTGCATCTGAAGGAAGAAAGTCGAAAAGTGTGGCCCCCGAAGAGCACAGCAGGTCAGGCAGAATCCAAAGAGCAGGAAAGACTATGTTTCAGTCATAAACCCTTCATAAGGAATTAATTTTAGAATTTACTGCATTTGCAGTTGTCACTTTCTCGCAATTCTTTGTCAGAAGAGAGCAGAGTCAATGTTTCGAATCTGGGGAGTCTTCATTAGATCAGTATTGGTTACCGATCTCCAGTGTTTGCAGCTTTTTGTTTTATTTTAAATCAGCAATTATCTTGCATGCTGTAGTATTAATGGAACACTTGATCTGGATAGGAGCAGAAGGGGTGAGGGCAGCTGTGCAGGCAATGTGTCAGTCACAGTTTAAGGACCTGTCCATTAGAATGTGAATCCTGGGGTGAAGGTTAAGGAGGGCTTGACAAAGGCACCACGCTGGAATTCAACATCATCTGAACAGATGTGACAGATCCAGAGAAAGTGGGAGAAATAAGTCGCTCGCTCTGATGATCGTTAGGTAGCAAAGTGGCTAGCCATAGTGCTTTAGAACACCAATGAGCTAGGTTCGATTCCACCCTTTGGTGATTCTTTGTGCGGTGTTTGCTTTTTCTCCGCGTGTTTGTGTGGGTTTCCTTCGAGTGCTTGGTTTTTCTCCCAAGATTCCTGTCTAAAAATGCACAGGATATGTTCAGTGGCCTCACTAAACTGACCCAAAGTATCCAGGGAAATGCAGTTTAGGTGAATTTTCTAAGGGAAATGTAGAGTTACTGGGGTAACGTATGGGTGTGTTGGTCAGCATGTTATCTAGAGGGTCAGTGTGGACTCGATGGGCTGAATGGCCTATTTCCACACTGCAGTGTTTCTATAGTTTCTATTTAGCTCTCTGTGATTGGAAACACTTCCCAGGATCCTGCCTACAAGTGCTGACCCAATTTGCCTCACAAAAATATTACACCATCCGTTTGTCTGACATTAACTCCATCAGCCACTCCTCGGCACTTCGGCACATCTTATCAGGGTCCCGTTTTACTTTGAGTTAATCATGTTTACTGTTCACTACCTCACCAATTCTGGTGTTACCTGTAAACTTACTAACCATTCTTACTAATATTCACATCCAAATCATTTACATAAATGACAAAATCCATTAGATCCTTGTGGTACACTGCTGGTCACAGGCCTCCAGTCCAAATAAAATATTTCGCACCAGCATTACCTTCATCTCTTACCTTTGAGCGAATTAACTACAACTCTCCCTGTATTCCATGCGATCTAACCATGCTTAATAGTTTTACACTTGGAACCTTTTTGAATGCCTTATTAAAGTCCATATTCTATTGCACCGTTCTATTTTTGTGCCTTCATCAATCTTATTCTTCACTTCTTCAATAAACTAAATCAAATTAGTGAGACAAGATTTCCCACATGCAAAGTCATGTTGACTATTGCTAATCAGAATTTACCTTTCCAAACACAAGTAAATCCTGTCCCTCAGAAACCCCTCCAACAACTTACCCACTAATGACATCAGGCTCACCGGTCTATAGTTTCCTCACTTTTCCTTACCAACTGTTCTTAAACAATGGCACAACCTTACCTGTGGCTGTCTATGATAAAAATATCTCAGCCAGATATCAAACAATGGTTTCCTTAGCTTTCCATAAGATTCTGGGGTACACCTGATCAGGTCATAGAACACAGATCAGTGCAGCTCAGGACAGGCCCCTGAGCTGTTGATGTTGTGCCGGCAGTTTCTCCTACTCTAAGAACAGATTAACATATGTGCCCTTCATTGTACTAACTTCCAAGTGCCTATCCAAGAGTCACATAAAAGGTCAGAGGGTGTTATGTACCTTAATGCATTTTAAGATGGCCAGCTCTTCATATTCTGTAATATGGACACTTTTAAAGATATCACCATTCATTTCCCCAATTTCTCTACCTTCCATATCGCACTCCACAGTAAATACTGATGCAAAATATTTTTGTAGTATCTCACCAATCTCTATGTATTCCACACATAGGTCAATTTTCTGATCTTTAAAGGAACCTGTCCTCTCCCTAGTTACTCTTTTGACCTGAACGTATTGGTAGAATCTCTTTGGATTGTCCCTTACCTTATTTTCGAAAGATATCTTCTGCCCCCAGTTTACCCTCCTCATTTCCCTCTTGAGTATTAGCCTAGAGCCCTGGTACTCCTCGATGGATTCACTCGATCCCTACTGTCTGTACCTATCATATGCTTCCGTCTTTTTCTTGAACAGAACCTCAATTCCGCTCGCCATCCAGCATTCCCGACCAGCCTTGCATTGCTCATGAACCGGAACATACTCTACCTAGAACTCTGTAATCTCAGTTGTGAAGGTCTCCCACTTCCCTGCCACGAGCTTTTCTCAAGCAGCTTTTGAAATTGCCAATATAAAACGTTCAAAGTTGGCCTGATTCAATTTAGAACTTTACCATTTATGTCAGGACGGTTCTAATCCATAAGTAATTTAAAACTGGTAGTTACAGAATAACAGGCTCAAGAAGCAGAATAGCCTCCTCCTGTCCTTCTAGAACAGACTCAATAGGTTGAATGGCATCCTCCTGTCCCTCTGCAACAGACCCGAGAGGCTGAACGGCCTCGTTCTGTCTCAATGGGCTGAATGGCTTCCCCCTGTCCCTCTGTAACAGGCTCAATAGGCTGAATGACCTCCTCCTGTCCATTTGCAACAGATTCGAGAGGCTGGATGGCTTCCTCCTGTCCATTTGCAATAGATCCGAAAAGGTGAATGGTCTCCTCCTATCCCTCTGCAACAGACCCAAGAGGCTTTATGGCCTCCCGTTGTCCATCTGTAACAGGGTCGAGAGGCTGAATGGTCTCCTCCTGTCTCTCTGTAACAGACACACGGGGACAGAATTACCTTTTCCTTTTCCTGAGCAGCAGTTTCAATGCTTTGAATGATGTCACAAGGAGCAGCATTGTACGAAGCCAATGGGCAATAAATAGTGGACACTGGTTTATTGTCTATGGAAATGTCCCCACTGGTCACCTTATGCAGCCGGAGTGTTTATTTATCTCTATCTCCCTTTATAAACGTAATGTAATATAAGCAGTCCTGCAATGTTCTTGCACTACTCCCACATATACGGAAGAAAGAATAAGAAGATTGAAAGATTTATGGTCCATCCCTAAGCCATGCCCATCTATTCCGCCCAGACTGAGTAAATGTCCCCGTTTATTGTGATAGGAAAAGTTACATAAGGAAGGGGTTAACGGAGCCTGTATGTTTAGTGACTGCGATTAATGCCAGTCTCCATGGATCGTAATTATCCCAGTGGAGGGGTTCCATCTTTTAATGATAAATGGGTTCCGTTGAATGTGCTATTCCACAGTATGAGTGGGAGCACCACCGACTGCATTAAAAGGGATCAGCAGCTCAAGAGATGCAGTGCAGAGCGATCAGAATCTGAGCACAAGTGTCTGGAATGTTCCAACAATGAATCAGAATCTGAGAACATTAGACTGGAATGTTTCAACAGTTGGCCAGAATCTGAGAACATTAGGCTGGAATGTCTCAAGAATGGACAGGAGTTTATATTGGGTTGTTTGGAATCTTTCTACATATTATAATCGAAGCACATTATGGTGGCGGATCGAATATGCACTTTACATTATACAATATTTTTATTATCCAATCCTGGCTTTCCTTGGTGTCCCTGGTAAGTCTCAATGTTCAGTCATTAATTTTATAAATCATGATTGACGTTAAAAATGTCCTTTCATTGACTCTACTATCATTGTCGCTGTTATTGTTTCTGCTGAGACTCTAAATCGAGATG
Source organism: Hemiscyllium ocellatum (assembly GCF_020745735.1). Lineage (NCBI taxonomy): Eukaryota > Metazoa > Chordata > Chondrichthyes > Orectolobiformes > Hemiscylliidae > Hemiscyllium > Hemiscyllium ocellatum. The sequence continues at coordinate 370,112 of NW_026868215.1, read as the reverse complement.
TTCACTTTACAAACCACTACTAACTGCAGCAATGAACTTGTTAATTCACTCTCTCCCTCCTTGCTTCTGGCAGTGTTACTCATGGGTCTCTATGTTGACCTGTCTCGTTTCAACTGTGAAACATGATTCATTTTATCACTGCCCTTGCTGCTTAAATATTGGAAGTATTAAGGTCGCTATGTGCTGTTCAGTTCTGATTACAGATTACATTTCGTCCCTCTGACTACATCCTATCCCCGGCCAATACTGAGCTGAAATACACTGGCATAGTCTACACAGCTCCCCATGTTGTGCAGATAGTCCAGCTTACTGAGCAATATACTGGCACGGCCTGCACAGCTCCCCATGCTGGGCAGATAGTCCACCTTACTGAACAATACACTGGAACGGTCTGCACGGCTCCCCATGCTGGGTAGCTAGTTCAGCGTACTAGGCAATGCAATGGTACAGTCTGCACAGCTCTCCATGCTGGGCAGATAGTTCATTTTCTAAGCAATACATTGGCATACTCTGCAGTGCGCCCCAGTTTGTCACACTGCCCTGCTTTTCCCCCCATATTTCACCAATATGGCCTATTTCTATCTTAATTATCTGTTTCTATCTTTAATGTGAATTTTTCTGTCCTTCCGTATCTTTCCCTGGCTTTGAGATTTGGCTCCGTAATGTATCGAGTGCTGACATTGTGAAACTCAGAAACAATAAAATGGTGTGTGGGGGCTGTTGTTCACTTCCCCGTGTGTCTCATGTTCCATGTTATATATGTAATCCTGCAGTGCTCTTGCACTACTCCCAGACACATGGAAGAAAGGAAAAAAGCTGACAGTTTAATGATCCATGTTGGACAGGAGGGATTCAGCAGTTTTGACTCAAGTCTTTGAAACTTAGTCTGTGCCTGTCCACTGAACACCTGTGTTTGTCCCTCTCAGCTGATCGTGTGGTCAGTAGCACGAGGAAGCCACTCGAGTATTATTGTAAAGGGGCAGGCATTGAACTTGCGTCGGAGGCTGAGGCGTGACCTTATCGAGGTTTGCAAAATATGAGTGGCATGGATAGAGTAAATAGACAAAGTATTTTACCTGGGGTCGGGGAGTCCAGAAATAGAGGTCATAGGTTTAGCGTGAAAGGGGAAAGAGACCTAAGGGACAACTTTTTCACATAGTATAGTACGTGTATGGAATGAGCTTCCAGAGGAAGTGATGGAGGCTGGTACAATTGCAACATTGAAGAGGCATTTGGATCGGTATGTGAATAGGAAGGGTCAGGAGGGATATGGGCTTGGCGCGAGTAGATAGGACTAGATTGGGTTGGGCTATCGGGTCGGCAAGGACGGGTTGGACCGAAACGTCTGTTTCCATGCTGTACATCTGTGTGACTCTATCACTCTATGAAAATCTTCTGATTGACTCCTGTTGTTCAAAATTTAGTGGAGGTATTGGGGATGGTTTGCTGGAGGGTGAGCTGTGAGCTGCCCCAGACATTCAGGGAGACCTGAGGATTTTGAGACACAACTCTGGATGGAGCATGGGGACTGTAGTTACAGTCTCTGCGTCTGTAACATGAACAAAAAATGGAGCAGAGGCTGCAGCGTGTGGAAGCTCTGAAACCAGAGCGTGAGTCTGTTTGGGGAAAGGGATCTGCCAAATCTGTCTGTGTCTTAACGAGGACACACACACACACACATGCACACGCTCTTTCTCATATACACACACACACATTCACGCGCTCTCTCTCTCTCTCACTCTTCCCCCCCTCCCGTGTGCACACACTCCGCATTTCTCACATGCATACACGCATAAATCTGTGGAGTGAATTTGAATTTGCAGATTTGTATTTGCAATTGCATTCAATTTTGTTTTTTTAAAAAGAACATGCACTTTGTAGACAGTCAGTCAATGTGGCATTTTATAAAGTTCTGCCTTGGAACAAATACCCGTCTGATTCCAGAGTACAACACAGACAGATTCCAAACAAGACCTTCCCTGGCTTTGTTCCGGGGAGGTCACATCTTCGCAAACATAATAGATTTATTTGCGAAAGTGAAAATTGATAGTTAGGAAAAGTCTGTAGATGTTATATAATGGACCTCGGTAAGGTTTTTGATGAGGTAAGCTGATGGAACAGGTGTAGTTGCAAGGGGTCCAGTGTCTGCGAGCTAAATGGATGGAGAACAGGCTGGGCAGCAGCAGACAGAGAGTAGCAGTGGGAGGGAGTTTCTCAAAATGAAGGACTGTTCTGGGTGGTGTTTCACAGGGTTTAGTGCTGGGACCGCTATTGTTTATGATATACGTAAATGTACTAAAGGAAGGTAAAGGTAATCTGATTAATAAGTTTGCAGATGGAACTACAATTGGTGGAGTAGCAGAAAGTAAAGGGGACTGTCAGAGAATGCAGCAGAAATAGATAGATTGGAGAGTTGTGCAGAAAAATGGCAAATAGAGTTCAATCTGGACAAATGTGAGATGATGCATTTTGAAAAATCCAATTCAAGAATGAACTATATGGCAAATGGGGAAAAAAAGCCCTGGGAAACATTGATGTACAGAGATCTGGATGTTCAGATCCATTGTTCCTTCGAGGGTCAGGTCGATAGAGTGGTCAAGAAGGCATACAGCATACCTTGCTTCCTGCATTCCACCATTTTAAGAAGGGCAGAAAAGAGAAAGTGGCGAAGTACAGACCAGTTAACTTGTCATCCACAGGAAGGATTCTGTTGGAGTATATTTTGTACAAGAGATGACAGGTCATGTTACAGTTGTCTATGGCTTTGGTTCGACAACATTTCAAATAGTTCATACAGTTCTGATCGCCACTATACCAAAAGGATGTGGATGCTTTGGAGAGGGTGCAGATGAGATTCACCAGGATGGTATCGGAGGGAACTGTCTATGCAGAGAGTTTTGGTCGATTAGGATTTTTTTCATTAGACTGACGGAAGTTCGGGGGACCTGATTGAGTTCTACAAAATCATGAGAGGTATAGACATGGTGGATAGCAAGACGCTTATTCCCAGAGAGGGGTACTCACTTTCTAGTGGTCAGGAAGTCAAGATGATAGGGAAAAGGTTTATGGGAGATATGTTCAGAAAGTTCTTTACACAAAGACTGCCAGATGCCTGAAACGCAATGCCAGGGGAGGTGGTAGACGTGGTCAAGATAGCGACATTTAATACATATGTAGACAGATACATTAATGGGTAGGGAGCAGAGGGATACAGATCCTTCGAAAATAGGTGACAAGTTTAGATATAGCATCTGGGTCTGTGCAGGCTTGGAGGGCCAGAAGGGTCTGTTCCTGTGCTGGATTTTTTTTTGGTTCTTGGTAAATACTGGCGAAAAGTGTATGTCCATATTTGAAAGGAAAATGAAAACAAGGCCAAATGTGGCACAGTGAATGTGTGGACAGGATGATTTATTGTAGAGAATAGAATATTGACAGGGAGGCGAAACTGTTACATTATGTCTGCCTTCACGGACGAAGATTCAGAAAATATCCCCGAAATACCATAGGACGTTTGTAACTAAACACTAAAATCATTCATACTAGTGACGTGGTAGTATATGACAACATACCTGGATTGAGGATTGATAAATCTGACAAACCAGATGTACTTCATACTGCAATTTCAGAGAAAGCAGCAATACATAGATGGATTGTATTGTAGATGACTGTATTTATCCGTATTCAGTTTGAAAGGATATAAATGCATTCCAACGATTTAATAAGGGAAGAAGAAGGAAAGTGGAAAACTACAGACCAGTTTACTTGTCGTCTGCAGGAAATAATCTTTTGCAATCTATCATAACAAATGGGATATTGGACACTGAGAAAGGAAAAGCAAACTTCAAGAGAATTATTCTGCATTTATGAAAGGGAAGTTATAATTTAGAAACGTTTTGTTTGAAGATATATCTTGTAGACCTAACCATAGAGAAGCAATGGTTGTGATATAGTCAGATATTCAGGAGGATTTTTAATCAGCACACACAGTAACTTAGCAGAAAACATTAAAGCAAAGGGTGTTGGGAGGAACATATACAAACAGGGAAGGTAAAAGTTAAGTTTGCCTTCATTTAAAGGCAATCCGAATACAGACGATGAAGGGTCAACTAGACGCAAAGCGTTAACATGCTCTCTCTTTCCGGATGCTGTCTGACTCACTGTGGCGTCTAGCATGTGTTAGTTTCAGTTCAGATTCCAGCTTCTGCAGTAATTTGTTCAGATAAGCAGTAAAAACATTCTGCACTAGTTACACAGAGTGGTGGTGAGACTGTACCTGGAGTTGAAAAACGTGTTGCTGGAAAAGCGCAGCAGGTCAGGCAGAATCCAAGGAGCAGGAGAATCGGCTTTTCGGACATAAGCCCTTCTTCAGGAATGCTTATGCCCGAAACATCGATTCTCCTGCTCTTTGCATGCTGCCTGACCTGCTGCGCTTTACCGGCAACACATTTTTCAGCTCTGATCTCCAGCATCTGCAGTCCTCAATTTCTCCTGGACTGAACCTGGAGCATTGTATACAATTTTGATGTATTGATCTAAACAAAATATACTGATCCCATATAGTGAATGGACATTCTCCAGATTAATCCCTCAGATAGCAAGGTTTTATGCCGACGAGATCAAGGCGGGAATCTGTTTGTGAAGCTGGTGAACATTGATAGAATGATATATGAGAGCTTCATGTCTGTTTTACTTGGGAGAAGGAAGATGCAGAGACAGAAGTCGAAAAGATGTGCTGAGAAGTGCTTGAGCAGATTGATGTAAGATGTGTACAGGGATTGATTGTTTTGGTTGTTATAAAATTAGACACGTCCCTAGTTCCAGCTCAATTACATCTCAGGCTTCGTTTTGGAGACAAGGGGCGAAAGACGCTGATGAAAATACTTAAATAAAATCTGGTCACAGGTAAGATGCCGAGGACTGGAGGACACCCTTTATGGGAAGAGCTGTAGAGATTAACCAAGGAACTACAGACCAGGAGTATCAGATCAGTGTTCGAGAAAGTATTGCAGAAAATAGGTGGTTGTCGAAGACTGTTTGTTTGTCAGTCCTGTGTCCCTTATTATTTGTTGTATCATAAATGATATAGATGTTAACTGAAGGGGCATGGGTGAATGTAATAATTAGGTTTGTGTCTGACACAAAGATTATTCGGGTGGTTGGCAGTGAGGAGGAAAGTCTTGCGTTACAGGACGATACAGATAGAATGGTCAGATGGGCAGATCAATGGCAGATGGAATGTAAACCTGATAAATATGAGGTGATGCACTTTGAAGGAAGGAAACAGACGAGGAAGACTCAATAAATAGCAGCAGACTCGCAAGTTCAGAGGTGCTTCTCCACACATCCCTGAATGTGACGGGACTGGGTAATAGATTAGTTAAGAAGTAATTGGTGACAGCAGGCATTGCCTTTACTAATCGAGGCATAGATTACAAGAGCTATGTAGCAATTTGGTTAGGCCAAAATGGAATACTGTGTGCAGTTCAGGGTTCCACATTACAGGAAAGATGTGATTGCACGGAAAATGGCGCAGAGGAGATTCAACAGGATGTTCCCTGGAATGGAGCATATCCGCTATGGAGGGAGGCTGGATAGCTCGGGTTGGTTACTTTGGAGCAGAGAAGACTGAGGGGAACGTGATTTAGAAGAGTAACATTACGAAGGGCATGATCAGGGTAGATAGACAGCAGCGGTCCCTTTAAGTCAGAGGGTCAAGAACAAATTAGCACACTTTTAAAGTGAAGGGTTTGAGGTTTAGAAAGGATTTCACGATGGTTTTTCACCCAGAGGATGTTGGCGTCTGGAATGCATTTCTTGAGAGGGCAGTTGTTCTGGGTCATCGCACAGCCGTTAAAAGCTACGTGGACAAGCACTTGAAGTTTCAGAACACTCACATCTATGAGCCTGATGTATGAAAGTGGGACTAATGTAGATTGTACAGTATTTCTGAGTGTATAGAGATTGATTCTGTGATTGTATGACTGTGGAAGATCAATCACAGAGCAGCCTAAGGCAGGAAATGATGGGTTTATGAAGCTTACATTAAGAAGAGTGAAATGTAAAAAATTCTCAACGTACAGTATACCAAGGTGAAATGTAGAGAGTATCATTGTATCTTCCTTACAGGGTGAAACCAGAGAATAGGAAAATGGCAGGACTATGAAGCAACTACTTTTGTTTTGCCTTCACAAAAGAAAACATTTCAAAAAGTAAAATCCAAGCACTTCTCAGGCGACTGAGAAAAAGTAAATACAATCAAATCTGTACATAAACAGTTTTTTGGGAAATTATTTTGACTGAAATGTGATAAATCCCCATGACCTGTTAATCTTCCCGTTGATTACTAAGGGAGGTAGCCAAGGTAACAATGAATACTCTGTTGAACCTCTTCCAAATGCTTGATGATTCTGGAACTGGATTCCCAGATTTGACAGCAGCAAATGTAACCCCAGTATTTCTGATGGAGGCAGTCTGCTTAGCACCAAAAAAGCAATCAGAACAATACAAGAGTCTATTAGAAAGGACGCATTTTCAGGGAACTTAAAAAATTACATTAATGTAAAGTAATGAACATAGATAAAGCCATTGCCCATTTATTAAAGGCCAATCATATTTGAGAACATGATTGGGAAATAAATTATGGCGCAGCAATGCATGCACTGATGTGGATTATCAGAAACATTTTTGATGAAGTCCCAACTCTCGTGTTGTGACAATGCTACTCCTTTAACAAGTTTATTCCGTTCTTGTTTTATTTTACATGGATGTCTTAATAGCAGCGGATCCACAAAGTCTGGGTTTGACTACTTGGGAATGCTTTCAAGTCTAAAATAAAAGCACGCATAATGAGGAGCAAGGTATCGTAGGTCTGGTCATGTACAATGAGACAGGAATAATTACTCACATCATACTGAAGGAATGATCACAGTATGGTTGAATTTAGAATGCAAATGGAGAGTGTGAAGATAAAATCCAATAACACATTGCTGTGCTTCAGCAAGGGAGACTACAATAGAATGAGGGAGGAGTTGGCTGAACTTGCCTCAAAACAAATACTTCATGATGGGAGAGTTGACAAGCAGTGGATAATTTTCAAAGGAAAATTTTAATTTCCGTGGAAAAAGTATATTCCAGTGACAAGGAAAGATTCTAAGAAAATGGATAATCTGTCAATTGTGTCTAACGAAATAAGGGACGCTATCGAATTGAAAGAAGAGGAATGCGACTAGGCCAAGAACAGCAGAAACCTAAAAGATTGGGGAAAGCATTAAAGGTCAACAGAAAGCCACAAAATGAACTGTAAACAAAAGTATGATAGAACACGAGAAGAAGAAAAAAACAAGTACAGAATATAAAGATAGATAGATGATGGTATATACCATAAATATATATATATTTTTTAAAATGACTCATATAAATGTTGATCGTTCAGAGGATGGGAATGGTCATTTAGTCACAAGATATGACGAAATGGCCGAGACATTGAACAGGTGTTTTGTATCTGTCATCATGGTAATTGCTCGTAATTGCCAAAGAGACGGAGGTAGGTGAGGACCTTGGAAACAATCATTATTATGGAAGAGAGAGTGTTGCACAAGCTAACGGAGCTGAGGGTAGGCAAGTATCCTGGCCGTGATGAAATGCATTCCAGAGTTCTAGAAGAGATAGCAGGAGAAATAGTAAATGCAATTGTGGCAATTTGATAAAATTTGCTGAACTCCAGGGTTTTCCCAGCAGATTGGAAAACAGCAAATGTGACGCCACTGTTTAAAAAATGAGGTAAACAAAGTATGGGGAATTATAGACCAGTTAGCTTTTCCTGTGTAGTGGGGAAACTGCTTGAGTGTATTATCAAGGAAGAAATAGCAAAGCACTTCAATAGAAATCGTCCCATTGTGCAGACGCAGCATGGGTTCATGAAGAACAGGTCATGTTTAACAAGTCGTTTGGAAATCTATTGAGACAATACGAGCAATGTGGACAACGAGGCCCCAGTGGCTATGGTGTACCTAGATTTCCAAAAGGTATTCAACAAGTTGCCACACAAGAAGGTGCTGCATAAGAAAAAGGTGCATGACATTACGGGTAAATTATCAACATAGAGGATTGCTGGACTAACAGGAAGCAAATTGTGATGTAAGGGAGTGACATTCTGGCTGGCAATCAATACCTAGTTGTGTGCCTTAGGGATCGCTGTTGGGGCCACAATTATTCTCAAGTGATACAGATGGTTTGGAGTTGGGGAAAACGTGTTGTGTGTCAAGGTTTTCAGATAACACGAAGATGCGTTTCATAGCAAAGCATGCAGAGGACTGTGAGACCTCGTGGATGAACATAGATACTTTGAGTGAGTGGGTAAAGGTCTGGCAGATGGAATACAATGTTGATAAATGTGATACCATTTTGTTGGGAGTGCCTGCAAAAAGGATTATTACTTGAATGGCAAAACATTGCAGCATGCTGGTGTACAGTGGGACCTGCGTGTCCATGTGCATGAATCACAGAAGGTTGGTCTGCAGGTACAGCAATTACTGAGGAAAGCAAATGGAATGTTGCCTTTCATTGCTAAAGGGATTGAGGTTATAAGCAGGGAGGTTATTTTGCAGCTGTACGGGGTGCTGGTGAGGCCATACCCGGAACAGTGCATGCAGTTTTGGTCTCCTTACTTCAGGAAGAGTATACAGGCATTGGACGGGGTGCAGAGGTGGTTTATTCGGGTGATTCCAGAGGTGACGGGGTTGGCTTATGTAGTGTTACTTTGTAGACTGGAACTATATTCATTGGAATTTAGAAGAATGAGGGGATGACCTCGTAGAAACCTATAAAATTATGCAGTGAGTATAAAAGATAGAAGTAGAGAGGATTTTTCCACTGGCAGGTGAAGCTAGGACAAGAGGGAATGGCCTCAATATTAGAGGGAATAGATTTAGGATTGAATTGAGGAGGAACATCTTCATCTAGAGGTTTGTAATCTCTGGAATTCCCTGCCCATTTAAGTAATTGATATTACTTCAGGAAACGTTTTAAAACTAAGCTAGATACTTTTTGAACAATAAAGTAAATAAGGGATACGGTGAGAGCACGGGAAGTAGATCAGAGACCACGAGTAGATCAGTTATGATCTTATTGAATGGCAGAGCACCAAACGGCCTACTCCTGCTCCTAGTACTTCTGTTCTTCTGTTCTTATTACAGGCGAGTGGCCAGTTATCCCAGTTTCGCTCCTCTGCTTTGGTTTGTTTGATCTGATTTCCGCAGTCTGGCTGTTTACTTAAAGCAGGCAGACAGTTGTGAAGCTACCTGACCCAGGAAAGCAGGTTCACGTTGTTCCTCCCTCTCTCTGACATCTCTCCTGTAAGAAACTGGGTTTGATTTTTTTTTCCTTTCGGTTTTGCCACGGGGCGTTTATGGGGATTATATCAAGTACTTGGAACACCATCATGAAGTTGGGATAAACTGATGGGTTTTCGGATAGGTTAGGTTATTCTGTGTTGTATCCTCTTCTGTTTGCCTCTCACTCAGTAATCTTGCAAATACATTCTGTTTTGTTAAAAACTAAGTGATTTGATCAGCTACATCACTCCTGGAATATTCGCCTTACACTTGCTTAAGTCAGCGAGCAAACGTTGGGTCTGTGCTACTTCCTTGAAATGATTTGAGGGGTCTGTCCTGGCCCATAACAGTGTGTAGCAGCGAGATCTAATATACTGGCACGGGTTGAGAATAGGAGAGCTTACAGGAAAAAGTGCATCAGAATAAACCGTTCCATGTATTTTGCAGTAGAAAGCAATGACTAGTGGGATAATCCAGGAATTGAGGTTTGGGCCCTTCCAATTCAGAAAACGGATCAAACATTTTTTCATAGGTATTAAATGTAACCTTTCCAAATCTGCTGACGGTACCAAACTGAGATTGTGAGCGGGTGAGGAGGATATAAAAAAATTTCAAGTGATTGCGACAAGTGGACGAAATGGTAAAATACGTGGCAGATGAAGAACAATGTGAATATACATAAAATTGAGAAATTTGGTTGGAAAAATAGACGAATAGGCTAGCATTTTAAAAGCAATTAATGTAAAGACGTTGCTGCATGAAGATACTTATGTTTATACTTTTATTGAATTCTTCACCAAACTCCAATATCCATGCAGGGCAGTGAGTTCTGAAGCCAGACGTCAATACTGGATTGATATTGGCACACTGACCAGTATGCATAGACCCACAAAGTGGGGAGCTCTATCATTGAAAAGGATCTCGATCTCCTTGTACACCAGTCACAGAAAGCAATACTGCTACAACAGAAAGCAGGTAGAAAGATAAATGGTGTGCTGACCTTAATTTACGGGGGATTTGAGCCCAGGTGTGTCTTAGGCAGCTACTCAGGGCCTTGTTGAGCCACCATCTCGAACATTGTGCAATATGTGTGCAGTATTCGTCTCCTTATCTAATAAAGGGCAAACCTGCCATTGAGGGGGTGCAGTGAAGAATGACCAGACTGATCTCTGGGATGACAGGCTTGTTGTGGGAGCAAAGTTTGAGGCGACTGAGCCTATATTCCATGGAGTTTAGAAAAATGGTGGAGATCTCAGTGAAATACATAAAACTCTGACAGGGTGAAACAGATTGTCAGCAGGGATGATAATTCCACTGGCTGGGACGTCTAAAACAAGGGTCACAGTATTCGGTACAGGCAAGCCACTCTGCATTGAGATGACAATAAATGTCTGCACACACAGACTGATAAACCTGGGGAATTCTGTCCCACATAAGACTGCGGAAACTAAGGCACTGAATGTAAATAAGGATATTTAGACACTAAAGGGGTGAAATTGCAGCAGGAGGTTGGTGTGGAGATTCAGGATCAGCCATTGTTATATTTAATGGGAGAGCAAAATTGACGGACCAAAGTTCCTACTTCATATCTTTCTGATATATGATCACTTCAAAGGATATATAGTATATAGTGTTAGGGAAAGGTTAATTGAAGAGATGTTTGGCCAAAACTTAGAGTGGGGAAGGCTCAATGTGTTGAAAGGCCTACTCATTTCGCGATGTTTCTGTGCAGTCTGTGGGAAAGCTCTGTTAATATTGTCATAAGCTCGCAGATGTAAGGAAGGAGGTCTCTGCAGTGTCTACAGGACTGTGCTTCCTAATTCCTTTTCCAATATAGAGGCTGGTGCCGGGTGTTATCTCATTTTTAGCTATTAAAACCTCGGGGAAGTTTGATATAACGGGCTTGCATGGCCGCTTCAGAGACCATTGAAGAGTTTAGCACATGTCTGCGTGTCTGGAGTCACTTTTTGGGTCGACCAGGAAAGCACGGGAGATTCACTTCCTGAATGCATATTGGGGAAGGAAATTTACATTGACAATGGACATGCGCTTCAAGGTCAATATTACTGGCACCAGATTTTAGATCTTGATATTTTATTAATTGTTTCTAACTTCCAACAGCTGCCAGAAAATTATTCTGGTCTAGATTAGTAATCCGTTGACATTTCCACAGCAACACCGTCTCCACATGGGGGCCGATCGGACACAGCACTGTGCACGTTATGTCTGTGCTGGTCGACAGCTCTGTCAAAGAAATTCTTACCAATTTGATTATCGTGATGACACTGAGGGGAGGTAATTGGTCAGATTGTAATTATTCTTCTCTTTGGGGACGGGGCACTTTTGTGCAATTTTCCACATTGTCAGGGAGATGTCAGAGTTGGAGCTGGAATGAAACAGCTTCCACAGAGACACGGCTTGTTGTGCAGCAGAAGTTTTCAGTTTTGTTGCAGGAACGGGGTCAGGGCCCATTCCCTTTGTCGCATCTACTGTGTTCAGCTGTTTCTTCATGTTACGTGCAGCGAATCGAATTGTTTGAAGTCTGGCATCTGCGATTCTGTGGGGATCATCCAAGCAACACTTCTGGCTGAGGATGGTAAATAACTGCATCCTTGGCTTTTACACTGATGTGCAGGAAAGTTCCATTTTTTTCGGGGAATGGCAAAGCAATAGCCGTGTGGTGTTGCTGCAGATGTGTTAGTATAACAACCCCAGGAATGTTCTGGTGTACCTGAGTTCGAATCCTGTTACATACATGATCGAACTCCAATGAAATAAATGTTTGGGATTAAGAGTTTAATGATGATCATTTATCAATTACTGATTGTGGGAGAAATCGATTTGGTTCACTGATGTCCGTTAGGGAAGGAAGCTGCCATCCATACCTGCTCTGGCCCACATGTTACTCCAGACACACAACAATGCCATTGACTCTTCACAGTCCTCTGGGCAATAAATGCTGACCGAATCAGCGATTCCCTAATCCCAGTGAACGTTGTTTTCAAATAATATTCGTGGAGTCCTTTTCTCTCGTCATTTGTTCCTTGGTTCAACCCCATTTCTGACTGGATGTGGCAGGACTGCAGAGTTTCGATCTGATCTGTTTACTTTGTAATCATGTTGCCCTCTCTATCAGATATTACTCCTGCTGTTTGGAATGCAATTACAGGAGTGAGTGTGATAGCTTTAAATGGATTGTCAACTTTTTCACGCAGTGGTGGTGTGTGTATGGAATGAGCTGCCAGATGAGCTGTTAGATGCAAGTACAGTGACAACATTTAAAATAAATTTGGACAAACATATGAATGGGAAGCATTTAGAGACATGTGGACCAAATGCAATCAGATGGGACTAGTTTAGTTTGAATAACCTGGTCAGCACGGACAGGTTTGATGAAATGTCTGTGTGCAATATGACTGTATGAATCTAGAAAGCGATGGAAAATGCAGGAAATAGTTGGAAAACGGATAAAAAGACGTGATGTAAATAAATTGGCAAGAAATATTTAAAAAAGCATCACAAGTTTTCTGTGTGTATATAAAAAAGTTGAAGAAGAGTTTGTGACTTTTGGTGGAAAGAAAGTTAGGAAAGTATATTGCGGTCATTAGGACGGTGTGACTGGGGAAGTGGCCACAGGGAACAGGCAGCTAATTTACACCAGTATTTGACATCAATCCTCGCAGGGAAGGCACTGTAAGTATTTCAAAATCATCAAGAAAATGGGAATAGGAGGATTCTCGAACTGTCTCTTACAAAAGGTACAAGGTTTTTAACAACAAATAAGACTAAGGATAGGCAGGTCAGCAGTAATTCATAATTGACTTTAAAAGAAGTGGTTACAGAGTGACTGGTGTCACTGTGTGAAATATTCCATCACTCTCTGGATTACTGAAGTGTTCCAGCGAAACTCGTGAAGCTTCAATCTGGCGCCTGTTGTCAAGGATGTAGCGAGACAGAAAGCAGCATTTAGCCTAACTATTATTGCTGGGAATCTGCGACAGTCTGTGATTAAGGAAGGAATTGCAGGGCATTTAGAAAAGCTCCAAGCAGAGTCAGCATGGTTTTGTTGAAGGGAAACTATGTTCTGGCTTGTAAAATCATGCAATTTTTTTTTCTGGAGGTCCCATGAGAATGTAACAAGCGGACTTGATAAAGGGGAACTGGTAGACATGACGGTTTCCAGAGATTTTCCACAAGGTATCACAAAGTAAAGGTTCTTCCACCAGACAGAAATTCATAGTATGATGGATAATGTATTAGCATGGGGTGATGGATGGTGATCACACAGAAATTGGAGTCAGGATTCATCAATCTTTATGATAAAGACATATCTACTGGAGTAGCACCAATATCAGTCCAATGGCTTCAGTTATTTTCATCTATAGTGAGAGCCTGAGGGAGGATGCTGAGTGCAATACACATCCGAGTTTGAGGATGACACTGACAATAAAAAAGGCAGGCAGTTATTTAATGAAGAGTAGTCCCTACTCAGGAACAGTACAAAGGGATTGAAGTGTTCCTGTGCATGAAACATAAAGTCATCATGCTGATGCAGAAAGGAGCTGATTGGTACATTAAGCGGGATTCTGGGATGAAAGGGTTCAATTATTGAGTACATCGAAAATGGTGAGGCAATTACTCATTGTGCTTGAAATGGATGAGCGTGAAGTTACTGAAATGGACAAGGTACAGAAGGGGCTTGACAAGGTATTTGTTGAGAATGTGGTTCCACACCTGGGCAGAGTGTCTGATCCTGGGACATTGATACAGAATAAGGGATATCGATTTCAAACTGAGATGTAAAGAAATGCCATCTTTCAGATGATAGTGAACGTCTGGAATTCCAGAGCTCAGACAGTTGCAGAAAGTGAGTCACTGAATGTATTTATAGAGGGGGTGGGTTGGTTTCGGACATACAAACGAGTTGAGAAATACGAGGAGCTAGCAGGAAAGTGGAGTTGAGCCAGCCTGGATTCTACAAGTACATTTTCGAAACAAGACCTAACCATCGGAGTGACCTCGATCTGCTCCTGTTTAGCAGGTCCGAAAAGCTGAATGGAAAATCAGAACACAAGGCTGAGGGAGATGAGTGGGCCATTCTGCCCTTTGACACTACTCCACCAGTAAAGTAGGTTATGGTTCATCTCACTGTGCTCTCAGCTGCACTTTTCTCTCAATGCACCATTATCCCTGATTCACCTGTCTATGGAAAATCAGACGAATCCAGCCTCGATATAATATAAAGATTCAGCCATCACAAACTTCTGGGAAAGAGAATTCCCACTTCAATAAGTGCCCACTTTGTGAATTCTCCTCACTCCGGTTCTGACTGTGGTTGGAGGGTGCGACTGTTACCTTTTCTAGTAACGCTCTTCCACTGTTTGAAACAAATTTAAATATAACCAGGTTAGAGATGTGGCCGATGATAAAGGTCTCAGACTGGGTCAGGTTCAGGATAGGAACAAGTCAGGCCGATTTCTTTCGTCAGCCACAAATAACGAATAGAAGTAACGGAGCAGCATGGTAGATCTGTAGTTAGCACTGCTGCCTCATATCACCAAGGAGCTGGGTTCAATTGCAACCTTCAATTCTCCCCGCATCTGTGTGTGTTTCCTCCTGGTGATCCAGTTTCCTCCCACATTCCAAAGATGTGCAGGTTAGAGTTAATTGGCCATACGCAATTGCCCATAGTGCTTAGGAATGTGTAGGTTAGGTAGTTTAGTCATGGAAAATGCAGGATTACTTGGTTAGGGTAGGGGATGGGTCTGGGTGGGATGCCGTTCGGTGGGCCAGTGTGAACTCAATGGACAAAATGTGCTGCTTCCACACTGCAGAGGTCCTATAACAATGACAAGTTTGGACTAGACAAACACCCAGTGGTTATCTACCTGATCCATGCTCCTCAAGGTCTTGCATATTTCAATAGGATCACCTCTCATTCTCAGAATAATCTATTAAAGCCTCCATAATATAATCCCTTCATTACTGGAATACGTGAAACGAAACATCTCTGAACTGCTTCCAATGTAATTGTATCCTTTCTCAGGTAAGGAGACAAAATAACAACCTCACACCCCAGGTGAAGTTATTTATTATTTTCTCAGTGTTGTGAGACTTTGGAAATCTCTTCCCGCAGAGCATTGGAGGCAGAGATATTGAATATTTCTGAGGCACAGACAAAAGGTTCATAGATAACAATGGAGTCAGGGATTATTGCGCAGGAACGTGCAGTGTGGGGAAAATGCTGAAAGTGGTACAAAATGACATGATCCAAAATACTCAGGGACATAATGCAAAATAAATTGTAATGTAGGTAAATAAAATAAATGCAAAAGTAATAGAATAGAATTCCAAAGGACCATGGGGCTGCTCTGTCATGAGAAACCACTTGTGGTGGTTTAACCTGAGGGTCAGCATACCTAAGGTGTTGGGGTAAAGTTGAGAGAGCGTCCTCTTAGTGATAATCTCTGTCAGTGTGGGGAATTGAACCTGCGCTGGTGTCCTCCCTTTGCATCACAAACCAGCCATCCAACCAAATATGTGGGAGACTGTGTAACTGTTACAGACCGAAACTGCCACAGAGAAAGGACAATAGAAACGTTCATAACAAAGAAAAAAGGTACAATTCAGTTAACGGTCAAGATAACGGTTGTGGATGAAAATGTTCTTGGCGAGAAATTGTATTTTATAACGAGACAAGTGTTTGGAAACTGTCTTTGGCTGAATAGTATAAGATGGTACAAGTGAAATAACCAGAATACTAATTGTTATTGGTTACCGATAACCATAAAAGAAGTGTAGATTTTGGTCAGTCTCTGTAAAATGAGCTGAGTATGACATAAAAGTATACAACCGATGGAATATAATGTTTGGAGTGTCGGTCCCAGTGGGAAATGCCCTCGAACAGGCGCTTGAAGATAACCGGGGTAAAATTGCCTGAATGTCGTCTGATCAGTGACAGGAACACAGGAAAATGTATTAGTGAAAGTTCCGGAAACATGGAGATGAGAAAACCATCAAATAAACCGCAATCTTATTATATGCTAGAGCACATTTGATGGGTTGATTGGTCTCATGATGGATTTTAATTGGATATGATGTGAAAAACATACAATCTGTACTCCTTCCCCTTATATGTTATAAACTGATGCATTGACATTTTCCTGAAAACGGAAATTACTTGGAACTTTTTCTGGAACATCCCATAATCGACGTTCTCAAGAATATTCTATCACCGTGTGAGGGTATTGGAAAGGCGGGAGAGAGAGCGAAAGAGGAAAGGTACTGCGTGCAGCAGTGAGAGTGGTGGATCATGAGCCTTGATGGGAAGGTGCTATAACAGATATACAGTGTTTATAGTGTGGGAGTAAAGTGGAGAGAGAGAGAGAGAAAGAGAGAGAGAGAGAAGGTGTTGCATGCAGCAGTTCGAGTGGTGAAGTATGAGCCTTGTTTGGGGGTAGATACTATAACAGATTTCAATGAGTGTGCGGGAGCAGAAAGAAGACGGTGACCCTTATCCTGGCAGAATGGAGAAGGTTATTGATGCCTGTCCTGTATTGTTGGAGATTTCTTCAGACCGCAGATCCTGCACTGAGCTGGGTGGTGAGCTCACACCACTGCGCAGGGCAGCTCCAAAGTGAGAAAGCTCAACCGTTTGCCAATTGGCCTTTTAAAGATGGTACCAGTGCCAAGGATCACCGAATATCCATGGGGCATCCAAGCGATGGTGTTTACCTCCAACCATGAAGGGTGGGAGAATTAGGCTTGCATTGAATGAGATGGATACCAACGGGTGGGGCGGGTAGTTAATGATGTGAATTCAATTAGGTAACACCAGGAAATGAACTCGGCCTCGGACAGATGATCCCTCAGTCACACTCAATGAAAATGGCACTGAGATAAATTATTGCTAGTTTCTTCCCAATGAGTTGAAGTATCTGCTGACCCCACTCCCAGTTACAAAGCTGAAGAAGAAATGCTTACCCAAAACTCTCCATCATCCGAACTCACACAAAATATCCCATTCCCCCCTCATTCCTGGCTCACGTTGCTCAATGCTGTCAAAATATCTTCATTTCAGCATTCTGAAAACTGTGATCTTCCTTGAAATTGTATTTCAATCTCCCTTTCTCTTTTTTTACCCAAAAATATTTTGTTTTTGATATTTAAACTGATTTCCTCGCCATCTCTCTCTGACAGTGATGTTCACAGCCACAGCACCCCCTTGTCAGGGCACAATGGACATATGGGGTTGTAAATGGATGGGAGCTACACATCCTGTCACTTCCAAGCATACGCTGCAAGTTTCCTCACTCTTGGCAGTGATCTAACACAGTGTAACTGAGCAATGTACTGGGGTGGTGAAAACAGCTGCTTTGACGGTAACTGCTCCAGGTTTACAGATCCATTCACTGCAAAGCTCATCATACTGTACAGATGTCTTGTCCTCGTCTATAGTGGAAGACACTGGTGTAGGCTGCATATCACCCCATGCTGGACAGACCGTTTCGTCAGCGTTTCTGAATCAATGCATCGGGGTGTATTGTACTGCTCCACGTGTTGGACACCTAGCTAGTGGACTGGAGAGACCTGTGCTATATTCCATCCTGGACTGATTGCTGGGTTGTACTGAACCTGGTTTGCACAGTGCTCCATGTTGAGCAGATATCTCATCTTGGTTTATATGGTTTGAGCTGGATCTGTGAGGTGGATTAACTGTGCGATTTAGTTCCTGATAGAACTATCACTCCTCCAGCATGGTGCATTCCGCTGTTAAATCCTGTGTTTCTGCAACATGTTGTTCATTATGTAGTTAGCCAATTAAAACGTGAATATCTGTCCTTTTTGTTATGGAACTGAGCAGGCATATCTCAGAATATATGATGAAGATAGTCTTGACTGGAACATTTTCTTACTTTAAAGATAAATGTGAGGTACTGTGTTTCAGATGCCATTCGCTTGGTCAAAATATTCAAATTAAGCAAAACACAATTCATTCAATCACTGTCGACAAAACACACAAAAAAATCAGAATAATAGATTGCTTAACTACTAAACAATAACTGTTCCAATATGGTAACATCCTATAAACACACACGTGTCAAAAAGTAAATTCAGGAAACAGCTTGTCTCACATGCAGTTCTTGAATCCAGGAGGAAAGAACATCAAAAGAGAGAGTGTAGCAGCTGGGATAGATTTCCAGCCTTCCAATCCTGCTGAGACCCCAACAATAAGTGGGGAAAGCTAAAACGAAGAATTCTGTTTCTGTGACAGCTTGACCGTCACTCCATAGGACCAGGCCGCAGCTGCAAGGACCACAAGGAATGGACTGTATTTACACTGTCTATGGCACTCTAGGAGCCTCTCAAAAATGCCTAACCCCACCTAAGCCGTTAAACGATGATAAGATAAATGTCAAAGATGAACATAAATAAATGAAAACGAAAGGATGCGGCAGGCCTGGTTATCAGACACAGCCGGTCTTGGGAGTCCAGCAATTCCAATCCTGCCAAAACATAGTAGGATCATCAAGCTAGTGAATAGAAAGCATCATCTCTCTGCCTCACCTCTAACTTTACAATTGGAGATTATGATATTAGCCCAATAGTCAGCGATATCAAAATCTCAACCAGACCAAGTATTATTGAAACTTGTAAGGATTGTAGTGAAAGGGTTAACTGGAGCTGTTTGTACATTTACTGTGATTGATGTCAGTCTCCATGGATACGAACTGTGTCATTTGAGGGTTTCCCTCTTCTATTAGGAAGGGGCTTCGTTCAACCTGTTATTCCATAGTATCATCAGCAGCAGCATCCTCAAGACGATAGTGCTCACCAGCTACAGGATGAGGGAGAGGAAGAGAATCTTAGAACAACAGACTGGAATGTTCCAACAATGGATCAGAATCTGAGAACATTAGGCTGGAATGTTCCAACAATGGATCATAATCTGAGAACAATATACTGAAATGTTCCAACAATGGATCAGATTCTGAGAACATTAGACTGGAATGTTCCAATGATGGACGGTATTTTATCCGTGTGTCTATACTTGCTTTCTCAGGATTAGGCATGGTTAGAGTTGAATAATTCCTCCACTATTATGCATAGTTTTTCCATGTTATGTTAGCATGTTTTCCTGGAAGTGGGAATAAAGCCATTTTTTAACCAGTCTCAAAGGCATCCTCCGTCACTGAGAGAGCAGACCTATGTTCTCTCTGGAATTCTGGTGGGGAATGGCTAACTGTTTCAGAATGAGGGTGTGTGGCTGTTGATAGGATTATGGACAATGTAACGCTGAGTAGAGGAATACCATGGAACAGTCCATCTGCGCAGTTCCTGCTCCATTTGTTTGTTATATTGGAGCATCTCTGACACCTTCCTGTTCCTGTGTTGGTGACTTGAGAAGCTGAATGGCCTCTCCCTGATCCTTGTAAATGACTCCAGGTGTGAAATAGTCACTTTCTGATCCAGTGTATTTGATGCGTGGGAGTGAGCAGACTCCTTGTCTTCCTGTGTAACGGCAGGAGGGACTGAATGGGCTGTCCCTCTTCTTGTTCCAGTTGTTTTGATGTGCTGAATAACTTTCCCATATTTCGGTGAAGCCAGATTGAAGTACTGAGTGAACTTCTCCATTTACTGTGGAATTGTGCAGCGTTGTTTCATGAATATTACCGACAGTTTAACAGCACAGGCTTAAACGTTGTCTCAGTCTTGTTGCACATGGACACAGACTGCATTCGGGAGGTCAGGGATGACGAAGCTTTTTGAATATTACGTAACATTGTAAGAAACAAACTCAATAAAATTTTAGATGAGACCAGCAAGTCTAGAAACAAGACAATTTGTTACGGACTTGCAAGAATGGGCTGCAACTGCACAAGGCAATTGAGCAAATTAGACTTGGGTTAGTTTACAATTATACCTTTGAGCTGAGTGAGGTCACCTCTCCAGACTCCTAATTACCCAATCTCTCTAACTCGGCTATACAACTGCCCATCTTCGCTCCACCCTTATTGCTTCCCCTTCCCCATGTTGGTAACCTTCCTCTCTGTTAGTGCTGACATGCACATTATTTTGTCGCCATACATCAAGGTAGTTTTAACATTTTGTATCAATACTGCTAGTACATTCCATTCTCTACCCACTTCATCAATTTTGTATCATTTTTGTACAACTCAGGTATTTTAGCTATCTCCGTTTTTTTTGCTGAAAACTTATTTTCAAAGAGTTAACTTTCTTATATCGTACTCCAGAATTAGTATTTGATTATCCATAATTTTTATTGAAAATAAAGATAAACTTCCCTAAGTACCTGTAGAGTTAATAGATTTTTTTCTTCATTTTCTTCATTTTTTTTACATCTGCGAAAAGAACTATTCTTTTCATTTCTAACAACTCCCCCATTTCTTTTATTTTACCATTCGTTGTTTTAGCAATTTTTATTTTCTACCCTCTTTTCACCCTAAGGTGTAGAGGTTCACAATCTTGCCATTTCTGCCCTCTTAAGTCTGCCCTTTTCAAACTCTATGAGTAATCTATTACCCTCTCTTTCTTGTGTGTTTAATGTTGTCATGATCATCATTGACTGTTGACCTCCCAAGGACATCATCAACTTAGACATTAGCCACTTTACTACGTTCAATCCAATTATTAGCCCTACAATTATTACTAAGACATAAATACCTAAATTAGCTCACCATTTTCCCCAACTGGTCACTCCCCAGTCACTCCATTCCCATCTCTCATCTTTTCGAAGTTTATTCTCAATTTCTTTTATATTATTTTTCTTTTCCTTTACTATTTCTGCCTTATCTTCCACTAGGGAAGTGGTGTCTGAGATGAAGGTGCAACATTCCTTACCAATTAGTGCACAGGTTCCCCCTTTTTTGGCCAAGAGATAATCTAGAGCCATTCGATTCTTTAAAGCTGTTAATCATGTGGCAATCATTTCGGTGGTTATGGCCGATATTTGAGAATGAGTTTCTTCCATTTCGTCGGAGGTATCATTAACTAATTTCTTAAGGGCAGCTGCCAGTTTATGTATCTCCCCCCTGCCCTTGCAGTACCGTAGCTTGGGAATAATGTCCAAACCGACGGTCAGAGACCTCTCAGGTCTTACGTTTTACTCCCCCTTCATTTCTCAGGTTGTGGACTGGAGACACCTGTGCTATATTCCATCCTGGACTAATTGCTGGGTTGTACTGAACCTGGTTTACATAGTGCTCCATGTTGAGCAGATATCTCGTCAGGGCTGAACCATAAGAAGGTATCTGGGTTTAGACAGGTGTCTGTTACTAATACAAGGTCATCTTTTTCCATCAGAATGGCTTTGCCTTTTAAAATTCGCGAATTTGTTAACCATCTTCCTGCCTTTTTGTTTAACACAGTTCTGACTTGATGGGGGGTACTAACTACTAGTGCTCCTCCAAAATTGAGCTTCAGACTTTCTTCTTCCAATATGGCAGTCACTGGTCCTGTCTGTATACATTCAGGCCATCCACTTGAAACTGGGTCCAAAACTTTGGACAGGAAAGCAAGAGGCTGTCTATTTCCTCCTCCTTTCTGAGTGACCACTACTAAGGCTGCTCCATCATTTACTGTTACAAAAAGGTGAAATAGTGTCTCTAGTGAGGGAAGGGCCAAAACTGGGGCTTGTATTAAAGTACGATTTAACTAGCGTATTTTTTTTTCTTTTTCTTCTTCTGTCCAGTGCAATTTTTCATGTTCGGACTCAGTCAATTTATAAAAAGCCCCTTTGTTTTCTGAGCGCATGACTCTATCTATAATCTGCAATAGCCCATTAATCCTAGAAACTTCCGTAACTCTCGTTTGGTTTCCGCGAGGGGCAACTCTTCTACCCCTTGAATTCTGTGGGTTAATGCGTCTAGTTCCTTTGCTAATAAGGTGTCCTACGTATTTCACTTCTTTTTCTGCATATTGCAATTTACTCCTAGTTACTCTTAACCTCTGTTGTCCGAGGAAATTTAACAACCCATTGGTAGCTGAGCTTACATCATTTCTATTTTGTCCTGACACAAGTAGATCGTCTACGTATTGCAACAGTGACGTTCCCCGAGGCATTTTATGTTGTTCCAGGACTTGTTCCAGTACTTGCCCAAATACATTAGGTGATTCTGTGAATCCCTGGGGAAGTACCGTCCATCAGAATTGTTGTTTTCTGCCAGTGTATAGGTTTTCCCATTCAAATGGAAAGATATCACGACTCTCTGGGGTTAGAAAACAAGCCCAGAATGCATTTTTTAAACCTATCACACTAAACCAACAATGGTTGCATGGTATCTTACTAAAAAAGGTATGTGGATTAGACACCACTGGATGGCGTCTTTGAACTTGCTGGTTTACTGATCTGAGACCATGTACTAGTCTGTAAGTCCCATCTGGTTTCCCAACTGGTAGTATTGGAGTATTATAGGGGGACATACATGGTTCCAATAACTTTCTTTTTCATTTCTCTTTTAAAAGACCTAACTTCACTACTGGTCAGCAGTGCATTAATATACTCAATTTCCCCATTACCAACGGGTACTTCTCTAAGGGGATATATTTGTGCCGATGCCCCGCCTATGTCCCCCTCTTCCCTTCTTTTTACTACTGATCTCGTTCTAATCGGACTCAAGGGAAGGTTTTCCCCCAGACCTTTTTCAGGTTCTTGTATGGGAGGGGGTGCTGTGGGAGAGGGGAGCGACAAACCATCATTATCATTGTTATATGGGGGAGGGGGTAAACTTGACAAAGGATCCCAGCGGGTATTCTTTGTTTCATCTTTGCATTCTTCCATTTTTGAATTTTTCAGAATAAAATTTTTGTGGGATCCCTATCCAGCAGGCGACGTAGTCAGATTCTTTATAGGAGCACTTATGTTTCCCATTCATATATATATATTTAAATCTTGACATAACCAATCCTCGTCTGACCCGTATTTAGGCCAAAATACATTTGGGGCTTTAATTCTTTCCTTAGTCCACTCAAAGCAACAAAATTTTATATTTTTTTAATCTTTTCCTCGCATCCAAGGATTGTATTTCCAATCTCTTAGCATTTTTCCTAAAGGACTGTCCATTGGAATATAGTCTTCAGATGTATATCATTTCTTTATATAATTTTAATTAACCCCTCTGAGGTAAGGTGTTACCTTCTTCTACACCCACTTCAGGGTCCTGACATTCGCGTGGGGGATTTCCCCTCTTAACAACAGGTCTAAGGCTGGGTGATCGAATCAGGTAGACACCTTACTCATTAGGCTAATCTAGCCAGTTAAAGACCTTTATTCTCTTTTTTTTAAGTTTCCAATTTCCCGTACTTCTCGTATGGAACCGACCACCAAAGTAATATTTAAATGTTAATTTTCATACCTTGGTTTGTGCACAAGAGTTACCTGGCCGAATGCGCGCCCCGTCCCGCGGCAATACCAGACAGCAAAATACATTGTCAATCTAAGTTGCCCGAAATTTACCTTTACTCGGGTGTTATGTACACAATAGTAACCCGACCGAACCACCACGTCTTAGTGCCCTTAGTGCCCTTCGCACCGTGGCGAAACAGCAAGTAATGCTGCATATCCCTGCCGCCTCCTAATGCAGTCCAACCCACCATGTCCCAGCGCACCTCTGACAACGCCATAACAGGAATTACTGCTGCAAATCCGGGCCGCCCGCGAATGCGGGTCTTAAGTCTAGAAGAGTTACCCGATCAACCCGCCGTGTCTCAGTGTGCCTCGCTCGTGGCAAAGACTGACAACAAAATAAAACCTGCTGCCTACCCCGGTTTCCCGGATAATACTTATTTAAGACCTTTTTCTTACCCGGGACTTGTGCACAAGAGTTACCCGACCGAACCCGCAGCGTCGCGTCTGCACGTCTTGTTTCCAGGGTCCCTCAGTCCGGATCTTGCTCGCCCGAGCCACAGCAGCAATGGGGGAAAGTAGAGACCGCCGAAATCAGCAAGGTGCACCTTCTCCGATCTTTCTGAAATTGCTGAGCGACCGGAGCTTGGGATCCTGGACGAGCACCCAAATCTGTTAGAAACAAAGTCAATAAAATTTTAGACGAGACCAACAAATCTGGACACAAGACAATTTATTATACGATATTGCAAGAAAGAACCCAAATTGCAGAGAGCAATTGAAGCACATTAGACTTGGGTTAGTTTACAATTATACCTTTGAGCTGAGGGAGGTCACCTCTCCAGTCTCCTAATTACCCAATCTCTCTTACCAGGCTACATAACTGCCCATCTTCGCTCCACCCATGCTACTTCCCCTTCTCCATGTTGGCAACCTTCCTGCCGGTTAGTGCTGACATTTACATTATTTTGTCAAGATATAGATGAACATTTTGTATCAATCCTGCTGGTACATTCCATTCCCTGTACACTTCATCAATTTTGTACCAATTTTTGTACAGCTCAGGCATTTTAGTTATCTTAGTTTTTTTTGCTGACAACTTATTTTAAAAGAATTTACCATCTTATATTTTACTCCAGAATTAGTATTTAATTTAACCATAATGAAAAGTAAAGATACACTTCCCTAGGTACCTGCAGAGTCCATGTTTTTATATCTGCAAAAACAACACTTATTGTCTTTTCTAACAGTCCCCTCCTTCAGTGTACCATTTAGCCTCACACCTGTTTTAGGACTATGCTGATGCTCACCATGAATTAAACTGGATTAATTCTGGAACATTCCAGGCAGTATTGAGTAACATATCCATCATCACAGAAGTGCAGTCCTCCGATGTATTCACTGGTTGACAGAAGTCACCTGTCTGCTGAGAACAACATATTGAGTCCGTCTCCCTGAGGAAGGTACAGAAACAAACTTCCCGAAACACGAGGGAAAGAGTGTGTGGTTAAAATGAGGAACCGCAGGAAATTAGAATTAATAAAAGATTTGTCTTTGAAAATCTCATTGATTGAAGGTCGGTATGTTGCTGCATCAGATGAGCTGTATCCCACAGTAGTGCGGAGGTGGCAGTAGAGCGAATGAAAGAATTACTGATTATTCTTCAAAGCTTCCTGCAGACTGGAAAGCAACTATAGTAAATCTAAGTATTTAAAACACGACGGAAAGGTCAAACAGGAAACTAAATTGTAGTTAACTTGATATCAGCTGTGAGAAAAACATTGGAACCTTTTGTGAGGAATGTGACAACTAGACACGGAAAATTATTACATAATTTGTTATAGTCAATCTAGATTCAGGAAAGGGAAATGACCTTTGATAGACCTGTTTGATTTTGTGGAGGTTGTGCATTGTGACATCGACAATTGAGAATCAGTGAGAGTGGAGTATTTGCATTTTCATCAGACGTTGACATGGTTGAATACAGGTGAGTACAGAAAGTTAGAGTCCATGGGTAGGTAGGGGTGGAATACACCGAATGTCTTAAAAGTTGGATAATCGAGAGATTGAAGAGAGTAGTAAATGTATCTTTCCCAATGGTATTGTTATGTTCAGAGACTATTTAGGGTATTGTGCACAGTTTGGAAATGCTTTATAAATAATGATGTTGTGAGCGATACAGTCCGAAAGGTTTTCACCAGACTAAACCCTGGCATGGTGTTACCATGAGGAGAAAGTGAAGAAACTTGTGTTTAATATGTAGCAGGTGAGAGAATAAGAAGTTGAAACTTGGTGGTTATAGTTGGACACTCTTTATGTCCCAAGCAACTGAATAGCGTGAAGATTCCATCCTTCTCATTGGATGCTTTTTTCCCGGTAGTTTCCGTGCCTATGTAGAGCCCCATGTCTATTGACAGAGAACTACAGACTCTGAATGAACTTTACTGTACAATTGCTGTGTGACACTGCACTGAATGTTACACTGTCAGCAACTGTAAAACCTTCATTCTTAAACAGTTGGGCATTCCCACCAGCTTCTGACCTCCATAGAGATCATTGGTCTAACTTCTTGGAATGGACAACACGTTAGTGAATGGGTAAAAACGTTGTCTTCACTTCCACTGCCAGAAAACCATGTTAAAATAATACATATGTGCTATGAGTAATGAAGCAATGTGGAACAAATTAGAGCAGTCTATCTGTGCAGCCAATGCACCATTTGTTTGTGATATTGGAGCATCTCTGACACCTTCCTCTTCCTGTGTCAGTGACCGAAGAAACTGAATGACCACTTCCTGTAGCTTTGTAAATGGCTCCAGATTTGAAATGGTCTCTTTCTGGTCCCATGTAAATGATACATGGGAGTGAGCGGTCTCCTTGTCTTCCCTTGGAATAGGCAGGAAGGACTGATTGGGCTATCCCTCTACTTGCCCAGTAGTTTTGATGGGCTGAATGACTTCCCCATATTCTTGTGAACCCAGATTGAGGTACTGAATGAGCTTTTTCTTTTTCTAGGGAAGTGTGTTTTGTGTGTCACGTGAATGTTACCCAGACTTTAACAGCACACGTTTGAATGTTGTCTGTGTCTTGTCGCACATGGGCACAGATGCCTTCCGAATCTGAATGCTGATTTTTTTTCTGAACATTATGTAGTCTTCAGTGAATATGCTCACTTCGGATCGTTGTGAACTCACTATTCTGAATGGACTGCTTCCACGCTGCAGGGATTCCCCGCTGGCCAACTGCAGATGCCTGGACTGAGGGAGATACCCTGAGAATCTCCTGCAGAGATACGCCACGGCTGATTTGATTGATATCCACCGATAATAATCACCTTCCCTCGTGCTGTGAATAACTCCGAGCAGTGGAGAGGTCACAATCGATTCTCATTTTTGCTATTTTGCTCAGGCTCCTTGATGCCATCCTCAAACTAATCCTGCCTTGATTACAGCGCCAGTCTTTCTTACCTGAACCCCTTTGTTCCCTCTTTTGTTCATATCAATAGGTCATGGTGTAGAAGTAGAGAGTGGTTTCTTCAAACAGAAGGACGTGATTGTCTTGAATTTTCTTACACAGAGAGTTAAGGGGGCTAGATCACTGCAGGGATCTGTTGTGGGACCGCTGCTTGTTGTGATTTTTTGAAATGACTTGGATGAAGAAGCGGAAGGGTGGGTTCATAAGTTTGCCAATGACACGAAGGTTTGTGGAGGGGAACATAGTGTGGAGGGCTGTTGTCGGTTGGTTTGGGGCATTC
This sequence comes from Hemiscyllium ocellatum, assembly GCF_020745735.1. NCBI lineage: Eukaryota > Metazoa > Chordata > Chondrichthyes > Orectolobiformes > Hemiscylliidae > Hemiscyllium > Hemiscyllium ocellatum. The sequence goes on along the minus strand of NW_026868215.1, from coordinate 342,661 downwards.
ACAGGATGCAGAACTGGGCTGCAAGGTGGCAGATAGAGTTCAACCTGGAAAAATTTGAAGTGATTCTCTTTGCAAGCTCGAATGTGAGTGCAGAAGACAGTGTTAATGGCAGGATTGTTGGCAGGGTGGAGGAACAGATGGATCTTGGGGTCCATGTCCATAGATTCCTTAAGTTTGCTACCCAACTTGTGATATGGTTGTTAAGAAGGCATATAGTACTTTAGTTTTGATTAGCAGGGGATTGAGTTTAAGGGCCGTGAGGTAATGCTGCAGCTCTATAGCGCCTTGGCTAGACCACACTTGGAATATTGTGTTCAGTTCTGGTCACCTCATTCTAAGAAGGATGAGGAAGCTTTAGAGGGGGTGCAAAGAGAACTTGCCAGGATGCTGACTGGACTGGAGATCAGGTCTTATGAAGAAAGGTTGAGGGAGTTATGCCCTCTCTCATTGGAGTGAAGCAGGATGAGAGGTGATTGGATACAGGTGTACAAGATGATGAGAGGCATTGACAGAGTGAATAGTCAGATACTTTTTCCCCAGGCAGAAATCTCTCTTACGAGGGAAAGAGGGCACATAATTTTAAGGTGATTGGAGGACGGTTTCGGGGATATCGGTTCTTTACACAGAGAGTGTTTGGTGCGTGGAATGCACTGCCAGCAATGTTAGTCGAGTCAGCTACCTGAGGGACATTTAAGAGATGCTTGGATAGGCACATGAAAGATAATGCATGGAAGTCTGTCGATGAGTCTGATCTTAGAGAAGGATACAAGATTAGCACAACATCGAGGACCGAAGGGCCTGTACTGTGCTGTAATGTCCTATGTTCTCTGTCCTACGAAAGTATTTAAAGAGACTTTAGATGGATTTTGACCTGTCAGTCAGTTGAGTGCTATGAATATTTAGGCATGAAAGAGGACTTGAGACCGAGAGAAAATCAGCCATGATCTTACTGAAGGGCAAGGCAATCTTGAGGGGTGGGGTAGGGAGCGAAAGACTTGCTTCTGTTGCTACATTCTCACATTCTATTATTGGAAAGTTACAGTGTGTTATTTTCCTGGAAGTTTGGATATTGAATGTTATATTCAGGGAGTCCAGAGGATTTTCTGAGCCATCTCTGCGTGATGTGTCCGAGCTGTATTCACAGTAAACCTGGTTCGACAACGTGAACAACAAATGGAGCACATTTTTCAGAATGGGGAAACTCTATAAAGAGAGTTAAAGGCCCTCTTTGATACTCAGTCTGCGTTTTCCAATTACATTTTTCAAATCACCTAAACCGTGTGGGAAAGTATTGAGGGACTGAATAGTCTCCTCTGTTTCTGTCCACGAAGTGATAGCAGTACGTGGCCCCCCAGTGCTCTTGTCTAGCAGGTTTCAGGGGCTGATTGGAACACAGAAACATGGAACTGAGGAACAGTAGTGGGTCATTACACACTGTGAGCGTTCTCCACCAGTCACTAAGATATTGGCTGATCAGGTTGTGGTCTCAGCCCCACTTTCCTGTCTGAATCCAATTATCCATGACTCACTTCATGAACAAATACTTTACTAATACATCCTTGAATAAATGTAAACAAAGCTGCACCACAATCTTTTGGGGAAGATAATTTCCACGCGAATGGCCTTTAGAACTTTTCCTAATCTGTCTTATCGAATCAGAGAGTCAAACACCATGGAAACAGACACTTTTGTCCAAATTGTCCGTGCTGACCAGACATCTTAATCTGATCTCGTCCCATTTGCCAGCATTTTGCCAATATACCTCTGAACCATTCTTATTTATGTATCTATCCAGGTATATTTGCAATGTCTAATTATACCCGCTTTCATGGGTGCTCTTGTTCTGTGAGATAATCTTCCACACTATCCACTGCACCACATTTTGCTGTTATCAGTAAACTTGCTCATCATGCCTCTGATATTCACATCCAAGTTGTGTGTATACATGATGAAAAGCAGTAAGCTCAACACTGAGTCTTTCAGCACACACTGGCCACAGGCCTCCAGTCTGGAAAATAATCCATTACCTTCAAGACAATTTTGAATCCAATTGATTAAATTTCCCAGGATTCCATGGGACCTAATTGCTTTAAATTTTCATTTTAATGCTGTAACTCAATGTGTTTAGCTGATCTAAACATATTTCCATAATCACATATTTACTCTTGTTTTGTTTCAACTATCTGATGAAACAACGTCTCTGACGATGCCACTTCAGCTCCCTCGTCTTTACATTATGATCTCTCCTGTTTCAGCTGGTGACATTTGGATCTTGTTGCCCAACAATCAGGAAAGATTCCAGGAAGAGGCTCCTGCATTGCTTCAGTTGTCTGTGACCCTACTGGCTTTTCAACCAGAGCAGGCAGCACTCCTACCGATGAATCAGTTATATACTTTGCAAGGACAAATTGTATTCCTGGAGCTGACAGTTTGTCCAATACTCCCACCACAATTTCTCCACACTTTACTGGACACTCCATCCCCGCTTTACATAATTGTGCGCTTTTTGCCTCACATGAATTCACTTTAGCAGTACCTTTTCTGGAAATAGTCCTTCAGGAATACATACCTTCGCATCTTTCAGCATCACAGACTGAGAGGATCCTGTGTCTCTTAATAGTGCATCATCTTTATCTGCTACTCCTGACCTATATGAATACACTTTCTCTTTGCAGGTATATTTTATAAGGAAATCTGGTACTTCCTCCTTGACCAACCTCAGATCAACTTGTCCACTCTGATGCAACTTTCTAGCCTCTACTGTGCTTTCTTTTACTGCTCCATTAAAACTCCCAGGCTTATTCTGTTTTCTTACATCTGTTTTTTTTCCCTAGCCCACCAACAGAGTGATTGCCTGTTACCTAATTGATTGCAACGAAAACACCGGAGTCTTTGTGCTTCTTTCTCCCCTTCAAGGGTTTCCTTTTTACCCTGGGATAAGTAATCCTTCTGATCTTCACTGAGATCTACATATCCATTTCCACATGAAGTTTCTCTATCCCTCATGAACTAAAATTGATTCTGGAAGCCAAAATGTGTTTTATGTAACAATTCTTCATCATCTGCCTCTTCAGCTGCTAACCTTGTTGTTTTTACTCTCTTACACAATAGTTTGCACTACTTCAGGCAATGACTCTTTCAATTCCTCCAAAATAACTACCTCTCTAAGTGCACCATCGATTCTCTCTATTTTTAAAGTTCTTATCCATTTATCAAAATTGCTTTCTCTGACCCTTTCAAACTCAACATATGTTTGACCAGGGTCACTCCTAAGATTCCTGAAATGTTGTCTATAGGCTTCTGGCACAAGCTCATATGCACTTTCTTCACCTCCTCATACTCCCAGATCCCTCCTCTGATATTGTTGCGGATACCTCACTAGCTCTAGTTACAAGTTTCGTTTGGATCAACCAAACCCACATGGCCACTGGCCACTGCAATTGTTTACACACTTCTTCAAATGAGATGCAAAAGATTTCCATATCCCACTCATCAAATTTAGGCAAGGTGCAAATTTAGGAGTGCAAATATATCCGCTGTAAATATATTGGCTGGTGCCTGTTCTAGTCGAGGAGAGATCGGCACGGTAACAACATGTAGTTTGTGTTTTCTGAGGGTGGTGGTAGTGGGATCTTCAGGCGGTTACAGTATTGCAAACGGACAACGGAGCAGAAACGTCTAGCCTGTGATAAGAAAACATTCACTATTCTCTCTCACAACTAACTTCACGAGAGCAATTGGGGATTTGACCAATAGTCAGAGATGCCAACAATCAATCCAGTCCAATTGTCTTTGTGAACTGAAGGAACCATACTGAAAGGTGTTAACTGGATCTGTTTGTTCAGTGACTGTAATTGATGCCGGACTCCATGGATTCTTATAATGCCACTGGATGGCATCCCTCTCTTGTTAGTAAGGGGCTTCTTGCAATGTTTTATGCCATTATAACAGCAGATGCATCACCTCCAACGCTCACAGGGATCAGCAGCTGCAGAGACAGGAAAAGGAGAGATAAACATCTGAGAATAGAGTGGAATAATCCATTAATTGATCTGAATCTGAGAACATTAGACTGGAAAGTTGCAACACTGGACAGGAGTTTATCCTCGGGTCTTTTTTTTTTCTTGATCTTGGTCAACATTACCATATTGGATATATGGTGCACAGATGGTTCTCCAGGCGGGTTACTATCCTATCGTCGCTATTGTTAGTGTTCCTGGTAAGTTTCTTCATTTCTATCCATTTAATAATGTCCATAATAAGACCATAGCAAACGTCTTTGCTATTTCTGTTATCTATATTTGACAAAGATGGAAACTATTGTCTTCAGTTTCAAATCAAATTCCATTCATTCCCCACAAATTTCGGAACCGCCCACACCCCGGCCTTCACAAACATCTGACGACGAGACTGCTCAGAATACCAAAGTACGTTTTTTCCCAGAATTCATTTATGTCTCGGTATTCTGTCCATCACTAAACCTATCCACTACCAGCTCGATTATATCCCCAGGCACAATCTTGGCATTAATGCTGACGCTTTATAAAGCACTATATATGCCTTGGTAAAATTCAGACGTTATGTTTAACCTCTCCTCTAAGCACACTTTCTGTTGCAAATATTTTGATCACAACCTTGTTCTTGCCTCTAAAGTAACTTAATGACAGGAACACTGTGTCAGAGCAGTAATGTCGGAAGAAATGTAATTCAGAGGCAGAGGTTATTGCACAGAAAGACACTCTTCCACATCCTACCACAGATGATGTCAGAAAATAAATTCAAATGACAGGAATTGGAACTAAAAACAAATTTTACAAATAATAACCATAACATCTTCAGCATTGTGTCGATGTGTTTATCTATTTCCCTGATGTCCTTTGGTAAATAAAACTAGCGTTATTACCTGGTCTGGCTTAAGACTGATATCAGACCCACAGCAATGTGCTTGGTTCTGTACTGCCTGAAAGAATGACCTCACAGTAAAGGGCATTTGGTAAGGCGAACAATGCTGCCCCTGTCAGCGAATCAGACATTCCAAGAAATAACAAAATTAAAGATTAAATACAACAAAGAATGATGCAATAGTTCAGAATCAATAAAGAACAAAAAAATGCCAGAGAACCTGAGCAGATTTGGCAGCCTCGGGTCGAGAGAAAAACAGAATTGGTAATTCGATTCCAATGACCATAGTTCAGAACTGAACAGAGTTGGGAAATAGTGTGATTGATGTTGGTGACTGCGACGTCTGTTATGAAGGGGAGAAGGACTGAGTTGAATAAATGGAAAAAGAGAGAGATGGAGAGAAAGAAGCAAACAAAGGGATTGTTGATGATCAGCTGGGATGGAAATTAAAAATGAGATTAACCTTATTTATGTTTCTCCTGTTCCCATATTTATGAAAATCATGACCATGGAAGGTGTACAAAGTCCCTGTTTAAAGAGATTTATGTAGATTTTTCTCTCTTCCCTGAGTGTGATCATCTTTCTTTATTCATTAGTGGGATTCTGGGCCAGGAATTAATTCCCTTTCCCCATTGTTCTTAAGAAGGTGTTGGTGAGCTGCCTTCCTGCCCCACTGCAATCCGTGGGCTGTAAGTAGTCAGTGCTGAGGTCCATGCGTTTCATCTCTTTGAGGCTTTGAAGTGAGTGATTTAACTGAGTGGCTGGACTGGCCATTTCAAACTGGAACTGAACTTTAACCACATTTTTGTGGGTCTGTAGTCACATGTAAGTCCGACGAGGTGACGATGGTAGATTTCCATCCCTGAAGGGCATAAGGGTGCCGTAGGACAATCGACAATGGTTTCGTTGTTTCATTTGATTCTGAATTCCTGATATTTTAATGAATTCAAATTCCAACATTTGACGTGGTGGGATTCAGATCCGGGGTCTGATTCCTTGGATTAATATTCCGGAGATAAAACCGCTCGGCCATCGGAGGGGCAGTAAACGGGACGGGCTCCGATCAGTCTGGTTTAGTTCAGAGCCGAAAATCACTATACAGATCACTTCTAAAGCATAACTACTTTGGCCTGAAGTTTCATCTGTTTACATATAAACAAAAGGCCTCTGAAAATCCTTTTCGTGTCTGTACAAAACGGGAGCCCGTCCCGTTTATTGCCCCTCCGAAAACATCAAGGACAGAGTCTCCTTGAGCCAATGAACAGCTTTTAGCAAACAAAAAGGATTGGTTTGTGACAGAGAAGACAGGCTAGTATTCTGTATGGAGGTCAGAAGCAGATGGGAATGCCGAACTCTGTCAGAGTGTGGCTGCTGACAGGTTGTGAACAACATGACATTCAGTGCAGTGTCACACACCAACTGCACATCGAGACCGTGAGAGTTCATTCAGAACGAGCAGCTCTCTCTCTCTCAACCAACTTGGGGGATCTACAGAACTCTGTAAATGATCATAGAGTCATAGAATCCTATAGCAAGGAGACAGGCCCTTGAGCCCAAACTAGTTCATTCTGACCAAAATGTCCATCCATGCTAACCCCATTTCTCTGCACTTGGTCCATATCCTTCTAAATCTTTCTGATCTACGTATTTGTCCAGATGTGAAGACACGTATCATGGAAAGCATGTTATATTTAATGATATCAATGTTTTGTTTTGGAAATAATGTGCCGAAACGTCGATTCTCCTGCTCCTTGGATGCTGCCTGATCTGCTGCGCTTTTCCAGCAACCCATTTTCACCTCTGATCTCCAGCATCTGCAATCTTCACTTTCTCCACACATTGAAGCAGATCAGACGTGGGCAGAAATTCATCAAATTGTTTTGCCTGCTGGGTATAGAAACGAGGATGCTGCGAGTGCCGTATGAGCCACCACTTGGAGATCATTTCGGGGAAAGGACAATACAGGCTGAAGTACAAAGATATTTTCACTGGCCAGTACTACACAAAGATGTCGTTGAAGTTTGCCAGACGTCTCAGACATGTCACACAGGCAGTTATAAGACCTGCAACTTCAATTCATATTGCCGCATTTGAGGAACCTTTCAGAAGAGTCTTGATAGATTGTGTCAGCCCCTACCTCAAACACAAAGTGGGAATAAGTATTTATTAACAATAATGGATGCATCGACTAGATTTCCAGAGGCAATCCCATTAGGCAGCATCACAGCTAAAAGTGTTGTGAAAAAGAATTACTTAATATTTTTACTAGATAGAGATCCAGACAGAGCAAACCTCAAATCTGAACTATTCAAGGAGGTGATGGATAACTTGTGAATAAAGCAATTCAATCTACTGTGTACTATTCGGATTCACAGAAAGCATGAGAGAGATGGTATCAAAAACTGAAGACCATGTTGAAGGTTAAAGGTCAGGATTATCCAGAAGATTGTGAAAAGGAAATTCATTTTGACCAATTTGTGATCAGAGACGCACAGAATGAATCGAACACATTCAGTCCATTTGAGTTGATTTGTAGGCATGATGTAAAAGGACCATTAACATTGGTTAAGGAGATATTAATAAGTCAGAATTCAGAGACCACCCATTTGGACGATGTGTCAGATTTTAGGGAACGATTAAATAGAGCTGGGGAGTTGGGTAGACAGCATTTAAAAGTATTGCAGCATACAATTAAACAGGAAGTGGATCAGAAATCACAAATTCGCAATTTTGCAATTGGCAATAAGGTATTGGTGTTACTTCCGGTAACGGGTGAGCCTTTAAAACCAAATTTTACTGTACCTTATCAAATTGGGAACAGATTCAATGAGGTGAACCACTTGGTATGGACTCCAGACAGAAAGAAATCTCACATAGTGTGTCATATGAATATGCTCAAAAGGTATTTTGATCGGGAAAGAAAGCAAGAGGAGAAGGTGTTCATGATTACAGAACAGAAGGAAGAACCAAGTTCAGACGATTCTGAATTGAACATTCCTCAAATCAAATTGAACGAGAAAGTTGTAAAAAAAAATTGGGATAAATTATTGAGTTACCTTCCACAAGAAAAGCAAAGTGACCTGAAAGAGTTATTACAATCTCATGGGGAGATATGCGGAAATAAACTGTGAAGTACAAACATAATTGTGCATGATAAAGATACAGGAGACGCTGTTCTGATTAAGCAACATCTTTACAGGTATGACCCTTCAAAATTGGCACAGGTTCAGAAGGAGATAGAGTGAATGCTCCAAGATGGCATAATCGAAGTGAGTTACATTGACTGGAGCTCATGTATAGTCATGGTGCCAAAGTCAGATGGTACCCAACGGTCATGTGTGCACTATCACAAAGTCAACGCCGTTACAAAGACTGATGCATATCTAATTCAATGTTTGGAGAACCGTGTCGAAAAAGTGGGAGAAGCTACTTACATTTCTAAGGTGGACTTGCTCAGAGGTTACTGGCAAGGACCTCTGTCAGAGAGAGCAAAGGCAATTTCGGGCTTTCGTAACACCAGATGGACTATATCCATTAAAAGTCGTGGCATTTGGTAAGAAAAACGATCCAGTCACATTTCAGAGGCTGATAATAAGGTCATTGCCAGATTACCCAACTATGTGCTGTACGTTAATGATCTGGTGGTTTTTAGTCACTCATGGAAGGAACATTTACAGCATTTATCGGACTTGTACGATCAACTTCAGAAGGCAGGCTTGGTGGTAAACCCAGCTGAAAGTGAATTTGAGAAAGCCCAAGTCACGTTCCTGGATCACGTTATTGGACATGAACAAATTGCCCCATGAGATACGAAAACGAAAGTAGTTATGGAATGTTTCACACTGTCGACAAAATGAAATATGCAGTGCTCCGGTTCCTGGGATTGACTGGATTTTACCGAAAGTTTGTGCCAAACTTTAAGCAGTGCGGCTGCTGCACTCACCAAATTGTCAAGGGCAAGAACTCTCAGTGGACAGAGGACTGTCCAAAAGGCAATTTACAGCCTTAAGACTGTGTTAACACTGCCCCAGTATTAGCTACACTAGATTACATGAAGCCTTTCAAGGTGGCTATCGATGCCAGTGATGTGGGTGTCGGTCCGGTGTTCCTGCAGGAGGATGATGAGGGAATAGAAAGACCCATCGGGTATTTTTTCTGGGAAGTCAAACGTTCATCCACAGAAATGTTCAATGTTGAAGAAAGAGACTTTAAAGCTGTTGTTGGCATTACACCACAACTGTGTTTATATTACCAGCAATGCATTTGAGACAATCATATACTCTGATCACAAAACATTGACATTTGTGGATAATATTAAGGACAAAAACGTCAGACTGTTTAGATGGAGCTTGTTGTTGCAGCCACTCAATCTGACAATTGTGCGTGTGGCAGGTCGTGAAAACGTGAAAGCTGATGAGTTATTGAGACATGAATGAGATACGGAGGTGTTCGCTGGTGGGTGTACCGAGGCCTGAATTTGCATGGGTTTGTGTAAGTTTGAAAGTTTACTGTTAGTGTATCTATCAGTTTTGGGACTACTAACTGGGTTTGAAGGGTTAAAAATGCAGCCATTTTTTAGCATTGATGGGTTTTTTTTAAGTGGGGCGAGGAGACATGTCACAAAGCAAGTCCCTTATTTGTCGAAAAGCTGTTCCTTGGCTCAAGGAGACTCTGCCGTTGGTTTTTTCCAAAGGGACAATAAAATGGGGCCAATCTCAGATCAGTCTGGTTTGGTACAGAGATGAAAATGATTTTCAAAGGCCTTTGGTTTATATGGAAATAAATGAGACTTCAGGCGAAAGTAGTCATGCTTTTTAAGTGACCTGTATAATGAACGGAGAGTGGTGAGCTATTTTAGCTGAACTAGATGATCTGAGCTGAGCAGTTTGCAGTTGAGTTTTGAACTGGGAAGTTCAACTGGGAGCTGTGTGGAAACTCTCTCTCTTTTCTGCCCTTCAACTTCAACCTGGAAGTATGTGTTCCATTCATACTGGTTTTTATTGGGAGTTTGCTTATTGGGACAGTTGTGTATATTCGGAATAGCATAATTAAGTCTAGCTGAATCGGTTTAATTATTTCATGATCCTTTGTGTTGCATTGTGTAATTTTATGAATAAAGTTTTTGTCTGTTTTAAAATCTAGTAGTCAACCTAACTAAATTACTCCGGCTAAATTTCATTGTACACTTACCAAAATAAATTTACAAGGATATGGACCAAGTGAAGAGAAATGGGGTTAGCATGGATGGACATTTTGGTCAGAATGAACTAGCTTGGGCTCAAGGGCCTATCTCCTTGCTATAGGATTCTATGACTCAATGATCATTTACAGAGTTCTGTACATCCCCCATATTGGTTAAGAGAGAGCTGCACAGGAGTGTGTTAACAACGTATTGCGCCTCTTGATATACAATAGATCTGATGGGCTGAATGGCTTTCTTATATTACTGTGAAACCAGCTAGAGTTGCTGAAGGGGTTCCTCTTTCTTTTAACCGTGGAAATGTTTCGTGCCCAGCAGTGCTTTTGATTCATGTTACCTATACATTAAAGGCACAAGCTTGAATGTTGTCCAGATTTGATACTTTCGTACTTTAGGAGGTGACTCATTATTCTGAACATTGTATAATCTTCACAGAACATCTCCAGCTCTGATCGTATGACAGAGGGAAAGACATTGATGAAACAGCTGAAGATGTTTGTGCTGAATAAGCTACCTGCGATTGCACACAGAGATATCCAGGGACTGGGAGGATAGACGTCCACCAGCCACATTGCGTTCCGAATGATCCAACCAGTGAGGAGTTCACAACTGATTCCCATCAAGTTAAATTTTGTTCAGGCTCCTTGACATCTTGCTTTATCAAATCCTGTCTTGATATTAGGGCCAGTCACTTTACGCTGTATTCATCTCGTCTATCCATGTCAATAGGCCAAGGTATATGTGTGGAGAGTATTTCCTTCTCTCAGGGGGTAGTGACAGTCGGAACCAGAAAGTTAGGGGAGGCTACGTCACTTAAATGTTTGGGGGGGTGCGAGTGGGTATCAATGGATTTTGACCCGACAGAGAGTCGAGGGCTGCAAAGAATTGGACATGAAAGAGAAATTGTGGCCAGTGCAGATCAGCCCTGACTTACTGAATGGAAGGGCAGGTCTGAGGGGCTATGAAGCCTGGTTTTATTCCAGTATACCCTATAGTCCAGTCACTTTGTGGCCTCTTTCTTTTCTTGTGTTACTGACTTCAAGTAGCTGAATAGACTGATCCTGTTGCTGTACAACTGGATACTGGTGCGCTGCATGATCTGGTTACAATTTTATAGGCCCTAGGGGTTTATTGGCCTCCTCCTGTAATTGTACATCAAGCTCCAGGGGCTAAAAAGCCTCATCCTATTCTGCTGTAACTGAAATCCATATTGAATAAATCTACCGCCCTTGGAGAAAGTGAGCACGGCAGATGCTGGAGATCGGTGTCGTAAAGTGTGGCACTGGAAAAATACAGCAGGTCAGGCAGCATCAGAGGAACCGGAGAATCGATGTTTTGGACGTTCCTGATGAAGGGCTTATGTCTGAAACATAGATTCTCTGGCCCCTCGAATGCTGCCTGACCTGCTGTGCTTTTCCAACATCACATCTATCGACATCTATTGTCCCACCCAAGTCAATTTCCCTGGTCATATCATCCAATTACTCTAAGAAAATTGTCAGGCACAAACTTCCTCGCACAAAGCCACACTTACTATTCCTAATCAAAGCCGGTCTTTCTAAATGCATGTACATCTTATCCATCAGAACCTTCTCAAGTAACTTGCCTACTGATCTGTAGTTCCAAGGCTTTTTTTGTTCAGTTCTTCTTGAATAAGGGCACAATATTTTCTATCCTCCAGTCTTCCGGGACATTACTTTAATGATGATCAACATTATAAGCCGAGGTCCCCGCAAATTCTTCTGGAGCCCCTTGAGGTGTTCTTGGATAGATCGGGTAAGGACCATCAGATTTATCAACTTTCAAACATTCTAGTACGTCCAAAATCTCCTCTACTATGATATGGATTGTCCCTAACATATCACGACTAACTTCCTCAAGTTCTCAAGTCATCATGTCTTTCTCCAACGTAAACATAGAGTAGAAATATTCGTTGAGGACTTCAATCATCTCTGATAGTTCACATACTTGTCCACATTGGTTTTCGAGGCGTCCTATTTTCTCTCCAGTTATTGTTTTCTTTTTCTTTTAATATATTTAAAGTACCTTTTTGGATTCATCCTAATTTTTTCAGCTAAGGCTCTTTCTTGCCCCCTTTTCACCCTACTGATTTCCTTCTTTAGTAAACTCCTGGATCTCTTATATATCTCCAGGTATTCACTTGATCCCAGCTGCCTGTACATTAGCCACACCCCATGTTCGAACATAAACATGAGGACCAGTTTTGTCCTTCTCCATAACTATTTGAAAACCAATAGAACTATGGTTAGTGGTCCCAAAGTGCTCCCCCACTATTAACTCAGACACCTGTCATGCATTACTTACTAAGAAATTTTCGAATTTTGCCCCTTTCCGAGTAGGACACTCTATATACACTGCTTGAGGAAACTTTCCTGACGCATTTAACAAATTTTACCTCATCAAATCACTTAAAGCTCTGGCTGTTCCAGTCTGTATTAGAAAAAAACCTATTATGATATCCCTATTGCTCCTGCAGGTCTCCCCGCTCTCCCTGCATATTAGTTACTTTCATTCCTGTTGACTATTTGGGAGCCTATATTACAACCCCAAACACCTCACCATACCTTTCTATTTCTAAACTCCACCCACAAAGCCTCACTGGGTGATACATCAGTTATTTTATGTCTGATTAATGCTGTGGTACTCCCCTTAATCAGAAATGCAACTCCCCCTCCCCTCCTTCCACCATCTCTGTCTCGCCTAAAGCACCTGTTCCCTACCACATTAAGCTGTCAGTCCTACCCATCACTTAGCCATATTTCTGTAATGGCTATAATATCCCAGTCCCACCTACATATCCACACCCTGAGTTCATCGGCCTTACCTGTCAGTACTCTTGCTATGAAACAGATGCAATTTAATCCAAAATGCATTACTTTCTCTCTGTCGTTTTCCAGCCTAACCTTACTATTTCTGATTACTGTATCACCTTCCAGCCTCGCACCTGCCTCCCTGCTCTTGAGGATACCACCACCTGCCAATCTAGCTTAAACCCTCCCTTGTAACCCTAGCAGAACTGGCCAGCAAGATATTGGTGTCCCTCCAGTGCATGTCTCGGATGGTAATCTCCCTCTCAGGAGATTACCACTGTCAAGGATTTTTTTTAAAAAAGTTTCTCCTAGCTCTCTGTCATCACGCTGCAGGACCTCGTCCCGATTTCTACTGGTATCATTTGTGCCAACGTGCATAATGATTTCCGGCTGCTCACCCTCCCCCTTGAGAATGTTCTGCAGCCACTTGGAGACATACTGTACCCTAGCACCTGGGAAGTTACGCACCATCCTGGATTCCCGTTTGTGACCACAGAATCTCTGATCTGTCCCACTAACAATTGACCCTCCTATCTTTAACTTCCTGTTTACCTTTACCCTTTCCCGCTGTGCCCCAGTGGTAGTAACACCAACATGGCTCCTGCTGCTTTCCCCTGAACGCTCATTGCCCCCAATAATTCAAAATGTTTTCGAGGGGAATGGTCACAGGGGATTCCTGCAATCCCTTTGCTATTCCTGGTGGTCACCCATCTACTCTCTGCCTGGAACATAACAAGAATCAAGGAACGCCTGTTGGATTAAATTGTGTTTATTTAAATACAACAGGACTGACAGGTTAACTCAGGGCGATGAACGTTGGACTGGAATATTACAGTCATTATCTCGGATGACCTGAATGCATCCTTGATTAGATTACCTACAGTGCATAAACAGGCCCTTTGGCCCAATAAGTCCGAACCAACCCACTGAAGAGCAGCCCACCCAGACCCACGCCCTTACACGCAACACTGCAGATAATTTAGCATGAGCAATTCATCTAACCTGCACATCTTTGGACTGTGGGAGGAAACCCCAGCACCCAGAAGAAACCCATGCACACAACGGGGAGTATGTACAAACTCCACACAGACAGTTGCCCGAGGCAGGATTTGAACCTTGGTCCCCGGTGCTGTGAGGCAGCAGTGCTAACCACTGAGCCACCGTGCTGCCCAGCTTCAGCTTCCCTAACACGGTCTCCCAGGAGCTGAAGCTGGGCGCAGTGCCCACACGTGTAGCCATCAGGGCCGGTGGAAATCTCCCCGATCTGCCAAATCCCACAAGAGGAGAGTGCGACTGCCCTAAATACCATCTCGACTGCTGTAACAATCAAGTTAAAAAGACTTTACTTGAGTTTACCTGTACATTTTGCTGAACTGGAGCTGTCCAAAGCCTCTTGTGTGAAAGCCTTCCTGCTTACTCTGCTCCCAACGACATGTCTCTCTAACCCTCCACATTTAATTTTGGTCAGGGAAGGAAGGAGACACGACAGTGATGTAGTGTTTAGGCCTTCAGCACTCCTTGACACCTGGCCCCTGACTACCCTGCTTTCCAGTGCTGGTCTCTGCATGGCCTTGGAGGGTATCTCACTGAGGTCTTCCTGCTGGTAGTGATGACTGGGTCGATGCAAATGCTCACCCCGACAGGCAAGCCGTGTTATTGCAGTCCTCTCGTACTTTCTGTCTATTAGTATCGCGTTTATGAATTCGTTGAACCCCTCGATTGCATTCCAAACTCTCTACATAGTGAGAGAGGTTGATGTTCTTGTGAATACAGGGCTATTGGAAAAGAACACGATTAGACATAGTGGCAACAATATGTCTGTCCACTCACTGAGTCTGCTTTTCCTTCGATTAGGTTATATTTATTTTGTTAATCCCCCATTCCACTTTCCTGCATTTTCCCCGTAACACTTGTATAAAAATCTGTCTGTCTCAGCCTTGAAGATATTTAATGATCCAGCCTCAACAGCCCTCCGAATTTTCTACAATTGTTTCCATCGCACTGATGTGAGACTTGGTGGTCTTTAATCTGGTGATTTGCACAACATTTATCTTGCATAAACTTCCAGTTCTTCCTCAGTTCCTCCAAACTGAAAACCGATTCGTAGGATTTACTAAACATATTCTCTCGCTCTGTAAATAGGCTGTCCCCTTAGTCCCTAATACTCCCATTTTTTCCCCGCGTTACCCTCTTCCCCTTAATAAACCAAAAAAAAAGACTTTGTATTCTTGCTCATCTTACCCGCTAATGTTTTATCACCCCTCCTTCTGCTCTTCCACTGACTTTTTAAGTTTAGTCCTACACTTTCTATATTCTTTTAGGACTTTCATTGACCTGCTCACTTGGTACCTGTTTTAAGCTTCTCTCTCCTTTTTCACCCTGTTCAGAGTTTGTGTTGACATCTGAGGTTCTCTGGGTTTGTTTTCCTAAATTTTATCTTCGGTGTAACATGCTGGGCCGACACTGTCATCAATTCAATTTTAAACAAATGATCCCCCAACCCCCGCCCCACCTTGTTCTGCTACAGTTTCACCCAGAAGCAACTGCACTTTGGCCAGATCCTGTCATTTTTTTCCCATAAAAGCTGTCTCCCCAATGCAAAAAGCTTTCATTTTTCTAACATCTTTGGGCTCTTTTCCTTAGCAAAGTCAAAATGTGTGATATCACGGTCACTGGTCATATAATGCTCTCCCACTTCTGCCGGGAACAGCCGACTGTCTTCGTTCCCCACAGTGAGGCCCAGCACTGCACTGCCCATTGTTGTATCTGCTCTGTGTTGATATAAGAAGCTCTCTGGAATAAATTTCAAAATACCTGCCCCCTCTTAAAAAGTTATCACTGACCTAATGAATGTTTGGAATTGACATGCCTGAATATAATGATCCTATTATTGTTTTTACACACATCAATATCTTGGTTATATACCTGCTCCTGTACTGTCCTTTATCTGTGGGTCTAATAAAATATACCTAGCAGTGTTTCTGTCATGGTTTTGATCCTGAGCTCTAACCACCAAGCCTCATTACAAGATACTTTTAAGATATCGTCCCTTCTTACGCCAGTAACTGACTCCATAATTAATAAGGCAACACCATCTCCTCTTTTACCCTCTCGAGTCCTGACTATAGTTCTGTTACCACAGAATATTAAGTTGTCAGCCCTGACCTCCCTCAAACACATCTCAGAAATGGCAAAAATGTCACACTTCCACATATCACCTCGTTTCCTTATCATATCTGTCTCTCTGAAAATATTACCAGCATCAAGGTGAAACACATCCAACCCGGAATATATCACTTGGAATACTCTGCATCTCGAAGTTCTTCAGTCATTCATTGTTCGTTATCAACCTGTCGAATTCATGAACCAAAACTGTAACTCTGGGAATGAATGAATATATGTTGAATTTTAGTTTTGCTTTTAGTAAATGTTTTCATCAAATGCAACTTTCCGGAAATGAACAGCCAGATCCAGATACAACGAATTTCTGCTCATTAGTTCCATGTTCGATGTGCAGAGGGGACAGCCCTCAGTAATGGAGAAAGTGAGGACTGCAGATCCTGGTGATCAGAATCGAAAATTGTGGCGCTAGAAAAGCACAGGCAGTCAGGCAGCATCTGAGGAGCAGCAGAGTCAAAGCTTTGGGCATCTGCCCTTCCCATGTTTTCCATTCCATAATACACAGGATATAGGGAACCATACTTGTTCAGGAAAGCAGAAATGTACAGAGTCCTGAAATGGAAAGCAGTCAATCATTTGGTTGGACGGGGAGTAAACAACTTGAGGTGAAATACCGTCTGATTGAACATAAGGATAGAAAAATCCCTCAGCCAGAAGGGAAAGACCCTTACAGGTTACTACAGGAAGAGAGGGAAGAGACTTCTGTGTCTTTGGCGATGGTCTTTGCGTCTTCACTCTCCATTGGAGTAGCGTCACATGACTGGAGGGTGGAAAATGTTACTCCCTTGTTCAGAAAGGAAACAGGGATTGTCCTGAGAATGACAGACCAGTCAGTCTTACATCAGTATTAGGCAGAATATTGGAGAGGATTCTTACAAATCATAGTTTGATAAGAAATTGTCAGCATGGTTTTGTGAGGGGCAGGTCATACCTCACGACTCTTATTAAATTCTTTACGGATGGGATTAAACACACTGAAGAAGGTAGAGCAGTGAATGCGGAGTGGGTGGATTTTAACAAGGTGTTTGATAAGCTTCCCCTTGGTAGTTTCATTCAGAAAGTAAGGAGGAATGGTATACAGGGAGACCTATCTGTCTGGATACAGAATTTGCTAGCCCATAGACGTCAGAGGATGGTGGTAAATGGGAAGCATTCAGTGTGGAACTGGGTGAGCAATGGTGTTCCGTAAGGAACGGTTCTGGGACCTCTGCTGTTTGTGATTATGATAAATGTCGAAGTGGAAGAGTAGGTTCGTAAGTTTGATGATGTGACACAGGTTGATGGAATTGTGGATAGTGTGAAAGGCTGTTGTAGTTAGCAATAGGACATTGACAAGATGCAGGACTCGGCTGCTAAGTGGCAGATCGTGTTCAATATGGAAAACTGGGATACAATTCATTTTGGAAGGTCGAATTTGAATGCAGAATACAGGGTTAAAGGTAGGATTCTTACATTGTGGTGGAACAGGGGGATCATATGGTCCAGGACATAGCTCCCACAAAGTTGATACCCACGTTTATAAGATTGTTAAGAAGGTGTGTGATATGTTCATTAGCTGAGGGATTGAGTTTAAAAGCTGCGAGGTTATCCTGAAACTCTATGGAGCCCTGGTGAGACCACACTGAGAATATTGTGATCAGTTCTGGTTGCCTCGTTGTAGGAAATATGTGGAAACTTTGATGAGGGTGCTGAGGAAATTTATCAAGATGCTGCCTGGACTGGAGGGCATGTCTGACAAAGAAAATGTGAGGGAGCTAGGGTGTTTTCCTCTTTGGAACGAAGGAGAATGGAAAATGATCTGACAGAGGTGCACAAGATGATGAGAGGCATAGATAGAGTGGATAGCCAGAGACTTTCTCCCAGGGTGGAAATGGCTCTGGAAGGGGTATGATTTTAAGGTATTTGGAAAAAAGTTTAGGTGAGATGTCAGAGGTAGTTTCTTTACACAGAGAGCGGTGGGTGTGTGCAATGAACAGCCAGCAGTTGTAGTAAAGCCAGCAGTTGTAGTAAAGGGGATAGGCACATGAATGATCGCATAATGAAAGTTATATAAGTTAGTCTGATCTTAGACGAGGATAAAAGGTCGACAGCACGTTAAGGGCCGAAGGGCCTGCACTGTGCTGCACTGTTCTATGTTTCCAGTTTCACCCAGCTTGTGGATTCTCATCAATTGTCGAATATGTGAGGGAGCGATGTGTGTGCGATCAGGAAGCTTTGGAGGGGTGTAAGGCCATACCTCAAGTTACGGTGTGTTTTGTTACAGTCACCTGAAAGCCAGTATAATATGTGTGGTTACTTAGACCAGGCAGAATCTTCCAAGTTCAGGTATTAATGTGATTTTTGGATTGCCGTTTGCTGCTGGTTACTTCATATACATTCTACTGTGTGACCCATGTAGTAATCTCTGACCATTCACAGAGATGTACATTTTTATTTTGATACTGGAGAATGTGAAGGTGACATTTATTAGATATGGATTTTGTGGTTTCTTTGTGAGACGCAAGGGATTGTAATAGATTGTCAACTTGTTAACGTCTTCACCCATGCTTCGTTCGGGGTGCAGATGTATGGAGTCTGGGAGGCAGGTCAGATTTCATCACCGTAGGTAACTTGTATGGTGTGATTCTGGCTCTCCATGTCAACACGTCTGCTCTCTGGGCCAGGCTCTGACCGAAGATTAATTTTAAAACTTGGTTGCTGGTCAGCCATTAGTATTTAACCTGGACAACATTTGAACTTACACTGAGACCAGTGATAGTCTGTTGGCGGGTTCTCTCCCTGCCCAAGTTGGATTCTGAATTATTTGTTTTGAAGTAATGTTTGACTGACTGCCCTGGACCAGGTTAGAAGCTGTATGCACAGATTGTGGAACAGGCCACTAAGTCTATGTATCACAGGCAGCTGTGAGGTCCAATACCTCTGTAAATGGTTTCAGATCTATTGGAAGCAATTTTCAGCGTAGCTCATTACAAGGTGTGGAGTCTACTGACCCCAACAATAATCGGATGTTTGCTATATTTCATGAATTGGGCTAAAATAAGATATGAATGATAATCATTCAACTTAACTATGATCTCTTAAATCAATTATGTTGATTCTATATTTATGGAACTAAAATATAAACTCCTGTCAAGATTTTCTAAGTTAAAAATCACACAATCACCTGATGAAGGAGCCTCGCTGCGAAAGCTAGCGTGCTTCCAATTAAATCTGTTGGACTATAACCTGGTGTTGCGTGATTTTTAACTTTGTACACCCCAGTCCAACACCGGCATCTCCAAATCATCAAGATTTTCTAACACAGAAATAAAGTATGTACATTATATTTTATCGAAGAAAGAACATAACTCTTGTGGTGATCAGAATTAGATATTCAATGTCAAGATTTAAAGCAATGTTTTGCCACTCCAATATGTTTAAAGTGGTTGGCTTCTGAATGATTACATGTTCAAAGTGAGCAAACGATTGAACATACAAATAGAATTAGCGTTCTTATACATTTATATATAAACAATCAGTTTAATTTCTCACTGAAATGTACGATCTTCAGCTATTTTCCAGCATTTTAAAAATGGTAATAATTCAACATGGACTGTGAATATTAAACTAAATAAATTATTTGTGTTATTAAATTTTCGTGAACAATAATTTGAAAACTTGCATTTTTTTAGAATGAATGATGTTTAATATGAAATTTGGACTGCGAAAAAAAAGCAACGAACATAATATCATGTCAGTCAAAAGTCAGAGCTTTCCAAAGAATTTTGTGCCAAAGCAATTATATATTTGATTTAGTAATTGGAATACAACATGTAAAATATTCATGTTCTGAGTAATAATTAGATTTCATAATGAAGCTGAACTTGCAATACTTGCATTTTAAATGCTTATGCTGCACCAAATAATCACATATTTGCGATTGAAACAATTTGATGCTGAGTTTGATTCACAGCTGGCACATGATAGAGTAAAAACCATTAACGTGCAGAAGGAGGTCATTGGATTATGTATGCATCAGTTCCAACAATGTCTCCCAAGCACATCCCATTTGCCAGCCCTCTCTCTGTTGCCTGTTAAATTCATAATTTTCAAATGTACATTCAATTCTCTTTTGAATCTTCACCACAACTTCCCAGCTTGTCAATTCCAATTCGTAACAACTCCATAAATAAAGTCGTTTTTCCTTATTTCACTCCGAGCTCTTCTGCTGACAACCTTGAAATTAGAATTCCTTGATGCTCTAATGCCAACTAATAGAGTATTTTTTTCTACTCTGCAACTGTTTTCATACTTTTGACCACCGCAATAAATTCACAAATTTGTCTGTTCTGCTCCAGGAACAATAAGCCTTGCAAGAACTGTAACAAACACTACAACGGCAAAACAAACAGAAAACTCGTCACCAGGATATATGAACATCAACTAGCCACAAAAGACATGGCCCCAACACTAATTTCTTACGTACTGATGAGGAAGTACGACACTTTGACTAGGTCTGTATATCCATTCTAGGACAAGCCAAACAGAGACAAGCACAAGAACTCCTAGAGACGTGGCATTCCAACCGGAACTCCATCAACAAATACATCAATTTTTACTTCATCTACCACCCTCTGAGAAAAAGAGCCGGAAATGACATCGTCAACACAGGAAATTACATTACCAACTCAAGGGAACCGAAACACTTAAATTGAAAGTGAGAGATAACACCAGCACTTCACTGGAGGCTCACTTACTGTGTACAGTCAATGGAACAAAGCAGGAACTGTCATTCGCTATTGCCTCAGAAAATATCTGAGTTGGCATGGCTGACACCACACAGAGTCATTGAATGAAAATGCGAGCCTGCACCACCAAGTGCATATCCAAAAGCTTTTTGAAAAGTTTGTGAGATTGCCTGATCAATCACCCGCCTAGGCAATGCATTTCAGACACATATCACCTTGGACAGAACAGCGCCTCAGTGGTTAGCACTCTTGCCTTAGAGCGCTGCGGCATCAGGTTTCATTTCAGCCTTTGCTGACTGTCTGTATGAATTCAGCACATTGTCTGCGTCGGTTCCGTTTAGGTTCTCTGGTTTCCTCCCACATTCCAAAGATAAGCAGGTTAGGTGAATTGGCCGTGCTAAATTGCCAAAAGTGTTCAGGGATGTGTAGGTTAGGTGCATTAGTCAGGGGCAAATATAGGAGGAACATAGTGGGATACGCTTTGGAGGGTCAGTGTGGATTTGTTGAGCTGAAGGGCCTGTCTCCACACATAGGAACTTTATATTCCATGTCTGTGCAACTATCTCAGTTCAACACAGACTCCACAAACCCTCTTCAATCCCCTGCGTTTCACTTCAAGTATGTTTCCCTTTGTTTTTGACCCTTGGAGTAAGGGAAACAGCTGATGTCTGTTCATCCTTTCCATACCCCTTATGCTCTTGTGCACCTGTACCAGGTTCGCTGCTCAACCCTCCCTGCTGCAAAGAAAAAAAGAGCAAGTTTAGCCCTCGCCCTTCAAAATTTGAGTACTAACTTGTCTTGTTAATTCAGATGTGCATCATCTCACATTTGTCGGTGTTAAACATCATCACGCATTAATCTGGACATAGAAATCACCTGTTTATATCGTCCTGCAGCCTAACCCTGCCCTCCTCACTGTGAAGCACCCAGCCAATCTTTGTGTCATCCCCAGCATTAGTTATCATTCCACTACCATCCATCTTCCACATTCTCACCATCATCATTTATGAATATCACAAACAAACCTTGATTTCCTTCCTGTTCTCCAGATGTTATTCACAAAGGAATAATTAGGAATTCCAGTCTCTTGTTGTTCTTATTTTGGGGAATTTACAGAGTGATGTAGTTAACACCTATTATGAGGGTGCTGCAAATACCAATTTCGACACAAAGTTAAATTCACCTTTTCCACTCTGCCCCTCAGCATGTATTATTCATAAAGCATGTACCTAATTTAAGATGAACTACGTTTTGGCACCTTGCACTGGAACATTAACCTTTTGTGTGGCACTGTTCTTTGTAACAATAGTCAGAACTTAAGAAATCTTTCATCTGCAGGATGGACGCAGATTCATTGGTCGAATCAGTTAATGTGATGAGGATAAATATTCAATTAAATTCTATGTTATGGACAAACTGCAGCAGATCAAATCATATTCTCATGTCTACATTGAATTGGAAACAAATACATACTGTTAAAAAAATTCAAAAATGTTGAGACACAAAACCAGGGAGAAAAAAAAACACGTCACCAGCATTTGATGGAGATACAAAACTACAGTGTGAATGTACAATCTGATAAAGAAGCAAGTGACAGAATAAGAAGCACATCAAGTTCTAATTTTCAATGGGATCAGATCCCGATTTTCCTGAAAAGTGGTGCTTTTCACCAAACCTCACTTTTCCAAAAACAAGCTTTCCCCAGTCACTAAAACTTCATTAGCCATTCTTCCTCCCCTTCCTACTCTTTCTTTACACTCCTACTTCCCTTGCACTACACCTTCTGCTGCCACATACTCTTCCACTGATGATATCTCTTCACATCTTTTTTCTCCCACTTCCACTGTAAGTTACACCAAGTTACCTTCCTGATGAAGGGCTTGTGCCCGAAACGTCGAATTTCCTGTTCCTTGGATGCTGCCTGACCTGCTGCGCTTTAACCAACAACACATTTTCAGCAAGTTACACCAATTCCGTAGTTACTCCCACTTCCACTGGCCATCTCGTACCCATTTTTGCTTTCCAACTGGGGTGATGGGAGCTCCTGGCTTCTGTGCTGCTATTGGTCTTACATGAATGATGAGATTGAGATGATCAATGCCCAA
>NW_026868215.1:248107-319216 GCF_020745735.1 Hemiscyllium ocellatum | reverse complement strand
AGGGATGGACGTAAGGATGTTTACAGATAAAGAAGCGGCGTGGGGAGGAGGAGGTGGTGTGATGAGGTGGGGATAGATCAACATTGGTAAAGGGTACCACTGGGTTAGTCGATTGCGGGAATGAATCCAGTTGGAAGTTGGAAAAAGGGTGGATCAAAGGAATGGAAGGAAGGAGGGGCGGGCTGGAAAGGGAGGGGGCAGTGATGGGAAGAGAGTGGGAGGAATTGGGGACGGGAGTCAGCAGATTGGAAGGGAGGTTATTTGAAACTGGAGAACTCAGTGTTCTCGAAAAAATAAGAGGCCATTCAGCCCCTCCAAACTGTGAAACAGGAGGATGTCTTTGATGCTGCAACATGACAAACTAATGAAGCAGAGACTGCACAGACATACTACTCCATGTTGTTCCTCCTGGCTCCATTGCTCATCGTACACACATGTTAAGTTAACATGGTTTGCTCATCGTGAGGAGGGAAAGTGAATGGTTTGTACCAAGTTCCAAGGAGGCATCTTCCATCACCGAGATGTTATGGAGAGTCTAGATCACTCAAAACATTTTTAAGCAAACAGCCCAGAGCATAACTTTGCAATTTGCTTCATTGAGTGTACAATGTAAATTACGTGGTATAGTTTAGCTATGTTGACTACTGGATTTTAAAACAGACGAAACTTTATTCACAAAAGTACACAATGAAACACAAAGAACAGAATAAAGTACCCCTACAGAACTCAGCCTATCCAGCTAGATTTAATTGTGCTGTTACGAATGCACATAACAGTCCCAATAATCAAACTCGCTTTAAAAACCAGTATAAATGGAACACAAGCTTACAGGTTGAAGTTGAAGGGCAGAAAAGAGAGAGAGTTTCCACACAGCTCCCTGTTGAACATCCCAGTTCTAGACTCAACTGGAAGCTGCTCAGCTCAGCTCAGCTGTTCAGCTTAAAGAGCTCACCACTCCCCTTTCATTATACAGGTCACTTCTAAAGCCCAACATTTTGGCCTTAAGTCTCATCTGTTTACAGATAAACAAAAGACCACTGAAAATCCTTTTAGTCTCTTTACCAAGCCAGACTGACCAGCATCATGTCCGTTTTTATTGTCCCTCTGAAGAAAATCAAGGACAGAGTCCACCTGAACCAAGAAAAGCTTCTTCACAAAAAAGGACTAGCTTTGTGACGCCTCCCCCTTAAAAAATAAAGTATCAATACCAAAATATGGCTGCATGTTTAACATTCAAACCCAGTTGGTAGTCTAAAAACGCACATATGCACTATAGCAACTGTAAACATGCAAACATGCACAACCCCATGTAAATTCAGGCCGCGGTACACCCACAACCAAACGCCTCCATATCTCATACAAATTTTAGTATCGCATCAGCAATCACGTTTTCACAACCTGGCACATGCACAATTGTCATAATGAATGGCTCCAACAACAAGCTCCATCGAAACAGTCTGGAATTTTTGTCCTTACTTTTTTCTACAAATATCAATGGGTTGTGATCAGCGTACACAATTGTCTCAGATGCATCGCTGGTGATATAAATACTGAAATGTTGTCATGCCAACACTAAACTTAAATTCTCTTTATCCACCGTTGAATATTTCTGTTGATGAAGTTCAACTTCCTGGCAAAATATCCGATGAGTCTTTTGATTCCCGCGCCATCTTCCTGCAGGAGTACCGCACTGACACCCATATCACTGGCATTGAAAGGCTTTGTGTAATCCGGTGGGGCTCATACTAGGGACAGTGGTTAACACAGTTTTTAGGCTGTCAAATGCATTTTGACAGTTTGCTGTTAACTGAGAGTTCTTGCCCTTTTTTAAATAATTTGGTGAGTGGAGCAGCCACACTGCTAAAGTTTGGCACAAACATTCTGTAAAATCTAGTCAGTCCAAGCAACCATAATACTGCTTTTTGTCAAAGGTGTTGGAATTTTCCCACTACTTAAGTTTTTGTATTTCATGGGGCTATTGGTCCATGTCCAATAACATGGCCCAGGAACATGACTTGGACTTTCACAAATTAACTTTTAGCTAAGTTTGTAACAGTGTTGACTTCGTGATAGTCCCCACAAAACTGTGGGGTACCATTTGGCTTTGGCATAATGACTATAGATGAGTTCCAGTCACTGTAACCCACTTCGATTATGCCATCTTGAACCATTCACTCTATATCTTTCTGAACCTGCGCCAACTTTGGAGGGTTATGACTATAAGGATGTTGCTTAATCGGAACAACATCTCCTATATCTACATGATGCACAATTATGCTAGTACTTCCCAGTTTACCTCCGTATATCTCCCAAAGTGATAGTAATAAATCTTTTGGGTTATTTCGATTTTCTAGTGGATGTTAACTCAATAATTTATCATAATGTTTGAAAACTTTCTCATTGTTAAATCTGATTTGAGGAATGTCCCATTCAGAATCATCTGTACTTAGTTCTTCCTTCTGTGCTGTAATCATGAACACCTTCTCCTCTTGCTTTCTTTCACTATCAAACTATCTTTTGAGCACATTGACATGACACACTTTGTGAGATTTCTTCCTGTCTGGAGTCCTTAGCAAGTAGTTCATCTCACTAAATTTCTTATCAATTTGACAAGGTACGCAAAACCTTGTGTTTAAAGGCTCACCTGTTAGTGGAAAGAACACCAATGCCTTATTCCCGAATGCAAAATTGTACATTTGTGATTTCTTATCCGCTTCCTGTTTCATTGTATGCTGTGATACTTTTAAATGTTTCTGGCCAACTCTCCAGCTCTATTTAATCGTTCCCTAAAATTTGACACATTGTCCAAATGGGTGGTCTCTGAATCCTGACTTATTAATTTCTCCTTCATCAATTTTAATGATCCTCCTAGTTCTTGTCCAAAATTTAATTCAAATGGACTGAATTTGGTCGATTCATTCGGTGCATCCCTGATCGCAATAAGTTCAAAAGGAATTTCCTTATCGCAGTCATCTGGATAATCCTGGCCATAAACGCTCTACATGGTCTTCAGTTATTGATGCCATCTCTCTCGTTCTCTCTGTGATTCTGGATAGTGAGCAGTAGATTTGAATTGTTTTATTCCCAAGTTATCCATCGCCTCCTTGAATAGTTTGGATGTGAAGTTTGTTCGTTGATCTGACTGTATCATATTGATTATCCATATCTAGGAAAAATATTAAGTTTTTTTTTCTATAACCTTTATAGCTGTGATGCTGCATAATGAGATTGCCTCTGGATATCTTGTCGACACATTCATTACTGTTAATAAATACTTCTTCCCACCATTTGTTTGTGGTAGGAGACCTACACAATCAATCAAGACTCTTGTGAAAGGGTCGTCAAATGCTGGAATAAGTATTAAAGGTGCAAGTTTTATTACTGTCTTTGTGATATGTTTGACACGTCTGGCAAAAGTCAGCTGCATCTTTGTATAGTCCAGGCCTGTAAACAAATCATTATATTTTAGCTGGTGTTGTACTCACCCCAAAATGACCTCCAACTGGTAGCTCAAGTGCCAGTCACGGCACCTCCTTTCTATGCACAACTGGCAAAATAATTTGATGAATTTCTGCCCATGTCTGATCTGATTGAAAGTGTGGTGGTCCCCATTCTTCATTAAGACATAATTTGTTAAGCAATAACAGACAGGAATGCTTTCTTTCTTTCTTGTTAAATGCATTTTCATATAACTGATTAAATTCCTCATCTTTCTGCTGCAGGTCAATCAACTGAGCAGAGCTAAAAATACTTGCATGTTCTCCTACTTGCTCCTTCTCTGTTCTATGTATCTGATCAAAATAAGATTCGGATAACTCTACATCAGCTTCCTTTTGATCCCTCCTGCTTCAACCTGAACATTGTGATCTGTGATCACACAGTCAGGGAAAATTCCTGGATAAACATTCTCCACGTCTTCTGTTTCCTGCATCTTCACTGGATTTTTAACTAGAGTAGGCAGCACACCTACTGGCGAATCAGCTATATCATTTGCAAGGGCACATTTTATTCCTAGAGCTTAGAGTTTGGTGTCCAGTACTCCTATCACACATTATCCACTGTTCTCCCTTTACATAACTGAGCACTTTTGTCTCACCATGAATTCTTGTTGCCAGCACATTTTCTGGCAATAGTCTCTCAGGCGTGCATATCTTCTCATCCCTCAGTACTGCAGACTGAGAAAATCCTGTCTCCTTCAATATTGGAACCGCCTTATCTATGACTCCTGGTCTTTGTGAATAAACTTTACCCTTGTATGTGTATTTTAAGCATATTTGGCACATATTCCTTGATCAATTTCTGATCATCTTGTACATTCTGAGGCAGTTGTCTAACTTCCCTTATGCTTTTTGTTACTGGTCCAACAAATCTTCCAGGGTTGTCTGGTTTTCCTACATCTGGTTTTCCTCGGCCACCAACACTGTGATTTTGTGTGGTCCATTTTATTACAATGAAAACACCGGGGGCATTTAGCAAGAAAGAGAGTGAATGCATTCCTATCTGTTACTACTTAACAAACGATGTCTTAATGAGGCAATAGAGGCCATCACTTCTTTGTCCCTCTCAAGGGTTTCTTTTTCAACCTGTGGTAAATTATCCTTATTGTCTTCACTGAGATCTATCTTTTCCTTTCCACGTGAGGATATCTCTTTGCTTCAATTTCTATCCCTCATGGACTGAAATAGATTCTGGAAGCCAAACTGAGTTTATGGACCAACTGATAATCATCAGCCACTTTAGCTGATAACTTTGCTGTTTTAACTCTCTTTTTATCCACAGGAGGTCGCACTACTTCAAGCAGTGAATTTTTGAATTTCTCTAAATTACTTACCGCTCGAAATGCAACATGAGATTGCTTGCTTTTTTCAAGCTCTTATTCACCTATCAAAATTACTCTGTTTGACCCTTTCAAACTCAATGTAGTTTTGACCAGGATCACTCATTAGATTCCAGAAACCAGATCCGTCCTCTGATAGGGATGCGAATGCCTCACTAGCCCTACCTAAAAGTTCCATTTGGATTAACAAAACTCACATTGACTCTGGCCGTTGCATTTGTCTAGTCACCTTTTCAAATGAGTTGAAAAAGCCTTCCATATCTTTCTCATCAAACTTAGGCAATGCTTGACCGAGGATAGGCTTCTGACTACCAGGGGTTTGCTCATCCTCACTCATTTCCTTACTCACCCTACCCTCAGCCTTTATCTCCAGCCCTTTACGCTGACGTTCCTTTTCAAAGTGTCAGTTTTTGCTGTTCTAAAGCTTTCTCTTTCTTTCTCCTCTGCTGCTCTCCCTTTTTCCATCTCTTTTGCTGCTGTTTTTCTGTCTCTTCTGCTTTTAAACATAACTCTAACTGTTTCATTTCTGCTGCCCTTTCCTTATATCTCGCCGGTAACTCAAGCTGCCTCATATGCAATTGAATTCTTGACAGCTCTGTGGATTCTGATGGTTTCTCCAGCAAGTTTAATTGACGAGCTACTGCTGTAAGTATCTCTCCTTTCCTCACAAAAGCAGGCAGGTCCAATTCCAGCTTCTCTGCTCATTGCTGCAGCTTGGTCTTATTCACTTTTTTCAAACCTTCAAAAGTCATTGCATCCACATCCAGAAAACTTTTGGCGACTGAAACAGCCATTGCTATCCAAAGCTTTGTCTGCCCAACAAACCCAACACCAGAAATAAAGACACGAGCACCTCACACTCGCTGTGTGAACTCCCGCAAAGAGCCCCCAGTCTGTTATGGACTCGGCTAGACCACTTAAAACATTCTTAAGTAGGCCGCCCAAAGCATAACATTGCAACTTGTTTCGGTAAGTGCACAATGTAAATTACCCGGACTAAGTTAGTGAGGTTGTCTACTCGATTTTAAAACAGACAAAAACTGTATTCAAAAAATTACGCAATGAAACACAAAGAACAGAATAAAGAAGCCCTACTGAACTTAACCTATGCAGATAGACTTAATTATGCTATTCCAAATATACACAACAGTCACAATAAGCAAACTCCATTTAAAGACCAGTATAAATGAAGCACATGCTTTAAGGTTAAAGTTGAAGGGCAGAAGTCTCATCTGTTTACATATAGGCAAAAGGCCTCTGGAAATCCTTTTCATCTCTGTACCAAAGGAGACTGATCGGAGTCAGGCCTCGGTTTATTGTCCCTCTGATCAACATCAAAGACAGGGTCTCCTTGAGCCAAGGAACAGCTTTTAAACAAAAAAGGGACGAGCTTTGTGACAGAAAAGACAGACTAGTGTTCTGTACGGGGGTCAGTAGCTGGCGGGAATGGCGAACTCTATCAGAATTCGACTGCTGACAGATTTGTGAAAAACATAACGTTCAGTGCAGGCTTACACCCCAACTGCACATTGAGATGATGAGACGTCATTCAGAACCTGGAGCTCTCTCTCAACCAACATGGGGTCGGAGGGTGTCCAGAGAGCTATGTACATTATCATCGAGTCATAGAGTCCTATAGCACGGAGACAGGCCTTTAGCCCAAACTGGTTCATGCTGACCAAAATGTCCATCCATGGGCAGCCCATTTCCCTGCACTTGGCCCATATCGTTCTCTATGTTGCCTATCTCTATATTTGTCCAAATGTGAAGACGTGTATTGCAGAAAACACATTACATTTCATGCTATCAACATTTTGTTTTGGAAATAATTAGTTTTAGTCCATAACAGTCAAGTTTTAATGCAATCAATTGTAATTATTTTGTAGCGTTACAGATTAAACACTAATTTCCTTCACACTCTTCTCATTGTACTATCACCGCAGGGATTGATCTGGTGAAACTCGTTTATTCTGTCTCTATGTAGCAAGGAAATCATTCATTATAAAGGAAAAAAAATCTATTGGCAGTGTCCCACGTACTATCGCAAGAACACTCTACAAATACAAGAAGGTGGCTGCACTCCTACACTTTAATCATTTTGCAATGAACTTACTGTCAGTGACTCATGACCAAGGACATCCAGCTCATTTTCCCCAGGAACACTTTCCATTATCTCGCCTTCTCATAAATACAAAATGAGAAGGATGGTATGTTTTGCCAAAGCATTTCTTTGCCTTATGAAGCAAAGCCACTCCAACAGCATCATCACTATTGCCATTGGAGATGGTTGGAGATGCTGAGGAGGCAATGGCCTCGCTGTATACTCTGGAATATTAATTCAGCGACCCAGGTAATGACCCAGACCCCGGATTGGAATTCTACCTCGGCAAATATTGGAACTTGAATTCAATAAAATATCAGGAATTAAGAATCAAATAAAACAATGAAACTGTTGTCGATTGTCCTACCTGGCACCCCCATGCCCTTCAGGGAATGAAATCCAACATCTTCACCTGATCTGGCTTACGTGTGACTCCAGACCCACATTAATGTGGTTAAGTCTCAGCTGCAGTTTGAAATGGCCAAGCCAGCCACTCAGTTTAATCAGTCACTATAAAGTCTCAAGGAAATGAAACCGGACAGAACTAAGCACTGACCACTTACAGCCCACGGCCTGCACTGATCAGCAAGGCAGCTCATAAACACCTACTCAAGGACAATGGGGAAAGGGAATTAAATACTGGCCCAGCATCCCATTAATGAATAAAATGATATGTTTATACTCAAGGAAGAGAGACAAAGCGACATGACTCACTTTAAACAGTGATTTTGATGTATACCTTACATGGTCACAGTTTTCAGTAATATGGTAACAGGAGAAAAATAAATAAGGTTAATCTCGTTTGTTTTCCATCCCAGTTAATCATAAACAATCTGTTTGTTTGCTTCTTTCCCTCTATTTTTCCCTTTCTCTATCTGTTCTACTCAGTCCTTCTCCCATTTACAACAGACGTCCCTGTCACCAACATCAATCACACTATTTCCCAGCGGCGTTCAGTTCTGATGTCTGGTCTTTGGACTCAAAATGCCAATTCTTTTTTTCTCTCGATGTGAGGCTGCCAAATCTGCTCAGTTTCTCTGGCACTTTCTCGTTCTTTTTGATTCTGATCTCTTGCATCATTCTTTGTTTTATTTAACCTTTACTTTTGTTATTACATGGGATGTCTGCATCGCTGACAGGGGCAGTATTTGTTGTCCCTTTACTGTGAGCTCATTCCCGAAGGTAGTACAGAGCCAAGCACATTACTGTGGGTCTGATGTCAGTCTTAAGCCAGATCAGGAAATAATGTTTGATTTCTTTTGCAAACTACATCAGTGAAATAGATAAATTTATCGACTAAACGCTGGTGATGTTACGGTCAGAATTAGTGAAACTGGTTTTTATTTCCAATTCCTATCATTTGAATTTATGTTCTGACATAATTTGTGGTAGGATGTGAAACAGTGCCTTTATGTGTAATAACCTGAGCAGCTGAATTACATTTATTGCAACATTATTACTCTGACAGTGTCCCTATTATGAGGTTAGTTTAGAGACAAGAACAAGGTTGTGATCGAAATATTTGCAACTGAAATCATGCTTCGAGGAGACCTGCAACCATAACGGCATAAATAATGGTTTATTAAGCGTCAGCATCGATGCCAAGATCGCGACTGGGGATATTATTGAGCTGATAGTGGATAAGTTTGATGATGGACAGAACACCTAGAAGTAAGTGAATTTCGGTTAAAAATGTACTTCGGGATTGTGAACAATCTTGCTCTCTGGTGTTTAGGAGGGGTTGTAGGCGGTTCTGAAATTTGTGGATAATGAATGGATTTTGCATTTGTATCCGAAGACAACATTTTCCGTCTTTGCCAAATATAGGTAACAGAAATAGCAAGGAAGTTCGCCATGGTTTATGGAATTATTAAATGGATAGAGATGGAGATACTTACCAGGAACACCAACAATAGCGAGCATGGGATAGTAACCTGTCTGAATAATCATCAGTACACCATATATCCGATCTGATAATGTCGACCAATGCCAGGAAAGATAGAACAGTCCCCAGTACAAACTCCTGTCCATTGTTGCAGCATTCCAGTCTAATGTTAGCAGATTCTGATCCACTAATGGACCATTCCAGACTATTCTCAGATGTTTACCTCTCCTCTTCCAGTCTCTGCACCTGCTGATCCCTGTTAGTGGCGGAGGTGATGCATCTGTTGATACAATGGCATAAAGAATTGCATGAAACCCCCTATTAATAGGAGAGGGAAACCGTCCAGTGACATCATTAAGATCCATGGAGACTGACATCATTCATAGTCACTGAACAAACAGGCGTTGTTCATTTGCAATACTGCAACCGCCTGAACCTCCACCACCACCACCCTCAAAAACCACAATCTAGATGTTGTTACCATGCTGATCGCTCCTCGACTAGAACAGGCACCAGCTCATGTATTTACAGTGCATCCCTTTGCACTCCATTACACACGAAATGTGGATTTGCCTGGGCATTTCTTTCATTGATCCAATGAGGCAATTTTGTATCTTCAACACTAAATGTGCATTAGCACCTTTTTTTAAAATATAAACTCACAAACACCTTAACACACGTTATTGGCTTCAAAGCAGGAAGACTTAAATTGTTTGAATTCAGTCCAAAGCCAAATGTGGCATATGTTGTCACAAAACCGGTCGTTTTACAAGGTTATATTATCCTTGAATTTTCTTCTTCAGTGAGGTTCTAAATGACCCAAGATTCCAATATGTCTGAGTTTTGAAAGATTCATTTGGGGTCCTTCTCTTTATACCTAACTGGTAATGCCTCAGGCATAACGCTTTCAATATTTAAATAAAAACTTGTATAATCAAGAGGACGTGGCCAGCTTTCTAGCTGGGCAGATCGATTCAGTTGGGGGTTAGCTGAGTTATGGTCACTGTTGAAATTGGACGCTCCCCCCCTCCTGGTCTTCCGACCTCATAACCAGAAAGCTTTTTGTATTAGTTTTACTTTTTGTGATAAAGCATTTGTTTATTGGAATTCTTGCAAGTATCTTGGAACAACATCATAAAGTCAGGATAGCCTCTTGGTTGGATAAGGTAAGTTAGTTGAATATTCTATTTTCAGTTTCATGTGCTTCATTTCGTAATTTGGTAAAAATGTGTGTTTAAAACTCGGCAGTCTGACTAGCTAAATCACTCCGGAAATATCCACTATACACTAACCTTCCACAAATATCAAAGTTACGTTTGGACTACCTGCTTAAAAATGTTTTGAGGGGTCATGCCAGATTGGGGGGCCTTTGCGAAATTTAGACGGCGAATGGCAGTTTTTAGAGTCTCTTTTTTCATGTGTGATTTGGTGGGTAAACAGAACTTCAGAAAACAATAGCTCTTGCAGTCACAAAGGGTGTTTTGGAGATGGGAGAATCAGCTTTTACAAAATGCACATAAGTCCAAGCTGCGGGAATTAGTAGACACGCTGGAATTGAAGCTACCTCCTAATATGAGGAAAGATGAGTTGATTGCAGCAATAGTTCAGCATTCCAATTTGCTGGAAACTCCATTGGGGTCTGTACAAATGACTAAACTTTAATCGCAAATAAAGCAGCTTGAGTCAGAAGCTGTAATGAAGCAGTTTGCGTTCCGACTAAAATTCAAAGAGAAACAAAGAGAACGAATTGGTTTTATCCAGGAAAGAGAAAAAAAAACGAATGGCTTTAGCAG
The DNA here is from genome assembly GCF_020745735.1 of Hemiscyllium ocellatum. Classification (NCBI taxonomy): domain Eukaryota; kingdom Metazoa; phylum Chordata; class Chondrichthyes; order Orectolobiformes; family Hemiscylliidae; genus Hemiscyllium; species Hemiscyllium ocellatum. The sequence continues at coordinate 308,600 of NW_026868215.1, read as the reverse complement.
GAGAGAAACAAAAAGAGAGAGTGTTTGAACTTCAGAGATGGGCACTGACAGTGGAAAGTCAGCTGAAAACAATGGAGATGAAGGCTGACAGTAAGCTTAGTGAGGAACAGCATGAGGATTAGCAAACCCATGGCAGTCAAAAGCCTGGTGAGATATGTTTTAGGTATATTCACGCCTTGCCTAAGTATGTTATGGAAAACCTTTTCATTTCATTTGAATAAGTGGGCGGCACGGTGGCACAGTGGTTAGCACTGCTGCCTCACAGCGCCTGAGACCCGGGTTCAATTCCCGACTCAGGTGACTGACTGTGTGGAGTTTGCACGTTCTCCCCGTGTCTGCGTGGGTTTCCTCCGGGTGCTCCGGTTTCCTCCCACAGTCCAAAGATGTGCGGGTCAGGTGAATTGGCCATGCTAAATTGTCCGTAGCGTTAGGTAAAGGGTAATATGTAGGGTAATGGGTGGGTTGCGCTTCGGCGGGTCGGTGTGGACTTGTTGGGCCGAAGGGCCTGTTTCCACACTGTAAGTAATCTAATCTAAAAAAAAAGTGGCTAAACAATTGCATTTGCCAGTGACCATGTGGGCTTCTTTTTAATCCAAACGAAACTTGTAGGTAGAGGTAATGAGGTATCCGCAATGTAACCACAGGAGGGATCTAGGGAGTATGGGGAGGCGAAGAAAGTGCATATAAGCTTGTGCCAAAAGCCTAAAGACAACATTTCAGGAATCTTAGGAGTGACCCTGGTCAAACCTATATTGAGTTTGAAAGGGTCAAAGAAAGTAATTTTGATAAATGGATAAGAACTTTAAAAATCGATCAAATCTATGATGCACTTATAGAGATAATTATTTTGGAAAAATTCAAAGATTCATTGCATCAATTAGTGCAAACTCATGTGGAAGAGCAGAGAGTTAAAACAGCAAAGTTAGCAACTGAAGAAGTTGATGATCATGAATTGTGTCATAAAACACATTTTGGCTTCCAGTATCAATTTCAGTGCATGTGGGATAGAGACATCCTCACGTGGAAAAGGATATGTAGATCTCAGTGAAGATCAGAAGGCTAACTTACCACAGAGTAAAAAGGAAACCCTTGAAAGGGACAAAGAAGCTAAAAAGCTCCGGTGTTTTAGTTGCAATAAATTAGGTCACAGGAGAGTACTCTGTTGGTGGGCTGGGGAAAAAAAAAACAGATGTAGGAAAACAGAATAAGCCTGGAAGTTTTATTGGAGCGGTAACAGAAAGCACAGTAGAGGCGAGAAAGCTGCATCAGAGTGTACAAGTTGATCTGAGGTTGGTCAAGGAGGAACTGCCGGATCTGCTTATAAAATATACCTGCAAAGGGAATGTGTATTCACATAGGTCAGGAGTAGCAGATAAAGAGGATGCAGTATTAAGAGACATAGGATCCTCTTAGTCTGTGGTGCTGAAAGATGCGAAGGTATGTATTCCTGAAGGACTATTTCCAGAAAAGGTACTGCTAAAGTGAATTCATATGAGACAAAAAGCGCACAATTATGTAAAGCTTGGATGGAGTGTCCAGTAAAGTGTGGAGACATTGTGGTAGGGGTATTGGACAAACTGTCAGCTCCAGGAATACAATTTGTCCTTGTAAAGTATGTAGCTGATTCACCGGAAGAGGTGCTGCCTGCTCTGGTTGAAAAGCCAGTGGAGACACAGGCAACTGAAGCAATGCAGGAGCCTCATCCTGTAATCTTTCCTAATTGTGGGGCAACAAGGTCACAATGTCACAAACTGAAACAGGAGAGATCATAAATGTAAAGACGAGGAAGCTGAAGTATCATTGGCAGAGACATTGTTCCATTAGATAGTTGAGACAAAACAGGAGTAAATATGTGATTATGGAAATATGTTTAGATCAGCTAAACTAATTGAGTTACAGCATTAAAATGCAAATTTAAAGCAATTAGGTCCCATGGAATCTCGGGAAATTTAACCAATTGGATGCAAAATTGTCTTGAAAGTAACGGATTATTTTCCAGACTGGAGGCCTGTGGCCAGTGGTGTGCTGAAAGAATCAGTGTTGAGCTGGCTGCTTTTCATCATGTATACACACAACTTGGATGTGAATATGAGAGGCATGATTAGTAACTTTACCGATAACAGCAAAATGTGCTGCAGTGGACAGTGAGGAAGATTATCTTAGATTACAAGAGCACCCATGAAAGCGGGTATAATTAGACATTGAAAATATATCTGGATAGATACATAAATAAGAATGGTTCAGAGGTATAATAGCAAAATGCTGGCAAATGGGACGAGATCAGATTGTCTGGTCAGCATGGACAATTTGGACAAAAGTGTCTGTTTCAGTGGCGTCTGACTCTCTGATTCGATAAGACGGATTAAGAAAAGTTCTAAAGGACTTTCGAGTGGAAATTCTCTTCCCCAAAAGATTGTGGTGCTGGTTTGTTTACATTTATTCAAAGATATATTAGTTAAGTATTTGTCCATGAAGTGAGTCATGGATAATTGGAAAGTGGGGCTGAGACCACAAGCTGATCAGCCACAATCTTAGTGCCTGGTGGAGAGGGCTCACTGTGTGTAATGACCCACTACTGTTCCTCAGTCCCATGTTTCTGTGTTTCATTCAGCCCCTGAAACCTGCTAAACAAGAGCACTGGGGGGCCACGTACTGCTAACACCTCGTGCACAGAAACAGAGGAGACTATTCAGTCCCTTAATACTTTCCCACACGGTTTGGGTGATTTGGAAAATGTAATTGTAAAACCCAGACTGGGTATCAAAGAGGCCCCTCATCTCTCTTTACAGAGATTCCCCTCTCTGCAAAATGTGCTCCATTTGTTGGTCACGTTATCGAACCAGGTTTACTGTGAATACAGCTCGGACACATCACCCAGAGATGGTTCGGAAAATCCTCTGGACTCCCTGACTATAACATTCAATAACCATACTTCCAGGAAAATAACACCCTTTAACTTTCCAATAATAGAATGTGAGAACATAGAAACAGAAGCAAGTTGTTCACTCCCTACCCCCACCCCTCAAGATTGCCTTGCCCTTCAGTAAGATCATGGCTGATCTTCTCTTGGTCTCAAGTCCTCTTTCATGCCTAATTATTCATAGCACTCAACTCTCTGACAGGTCAAAATCCATCTAAAGCCTCTTTAAATGCTTTCGTAGAAAAGAGAACATAGGACATTACGGCACAGTACAGGCCCTTCGGTCCTCGATGTTGTGCTGATCTTTATCCTTCTGTAAGATCAGATTCATCGACATACTTTCATGCATTATCTTTCATGTGGCTATCCAAACATCTCTTAAATGTCCCTCAGGTATCTGACTCGACTAACATTGCTGTCAGTGCATTCCACAACCCAACTCTCTTTGTGTAAAGAACCGAACTTTGGCATCTCCCCGAAACCGTCCTCCAATCACCTTAAAATTACGTACACTCATTCCCTCGTTGGAGACATTTCTGCTATGGGAAAAGGTATCTGGCTATTCACTCGATCTATGCCTCTCATCATCTTGTACACCCGTATCCAATCACCTCTCATCCTGTTTCACTCCAATGTGAAAGACCCTAACTCCCTCAATCTTTTTTCATAAGACCTAATCTCCAGTCAAGTCAGCATCGTGGCAAATTCCCTCTGCACCCTCTCTAAAGCTTCCTCATCCTTCTTAGAATGAAGTGACCAGAACTGAACACAATATTCCAAGTGTGGTCTAGCCAAGGTGCTATAGCGCTGCAGCATAACCTCGTGCCTCTTAAACTCAGTCCCCTGCTAATCAAAACTAAAGTACTATATGCTTTGTTAACAACCCTATCACAATTTGGGTAGCAAACTTAAGGGTTCTATGGAAATGGATCCCAAGATCCATCTGTTCATCCACACTGCCAAAAATCCTGCCTTTAACACTGTATTCTGCATTCACATTCGAGCTTGCAAAGAGAATCACTTCACACTTTTCCAGGTTGAACTCTATCTGCCACTTCTCAGCCCAGTTCTGCATCCTGTAAATGCCCCATTGCAACCGACAACAGCTCTCCACACTATGTACTGCTCGACAACCTTCGCGTCATCATCAACCTTACTAACCCACCCTTCCGCTTCTTCATCCAAGTCATTTATCAAAATCACAACAAGCAGCGACCGATCCCTGCAGGACACCACTAGTCCCTTTCAGTGATCTAGCTCCCTTATCTATCTGTGAAAGAAAAGTCCAGACAATCACGTCCTTCTGTTTGAAGGAACCACTCTCTACTTCTACACCATGACCTATTGATATGAACAAAAGAGGGAACACAGGGGCTCAGGTAAGAAAGACTATCCCTGTACTCAAGGCAGTATTAGACTGAGGATAGCATCAAGGAGCTGAGCAAAATCGCAAAAATGAGAATCGATTGTGACCTCTCCACTGCTCTGAGTTAGTCACAGCATAAGGGAAGGTGGTTATTATCGGTGGGCATCAATCATCTCAGCCATGGGGTATCTCTTCAGGAGATTCTCAGGGTATCTCCCTCAGCCCAGGCATCTGCAGTTGGCCAGCGGGGAATCCATACCGTGTGGAAGCAGGTCATTCAGTCCATTGAGTTCACTATGATCCAAAGTGAGGATAGTCACTGAAGACTACACAATGTTCAGAAAAAACCTTCAGCACTCAGATTCTGAAGCCATCTGTGTCCATGTGCGACAAGACGCAAACAACATTCAAACTTGTGCTGTTAAAGTCTGGATAACATTCACGTAACAGACAGAACGCATTTCCCTAGAAAAAGAAAAAGCTCATTCAGTACCTCAATCTGGGTTCACAAGAATATGGGGAAGTCATTCAGCCCATCAAAACTACTGGGCAAGAAGAGGGATAGCCCAAACAGTCCCTCCTGCCTATTCCATAGCAAGACAAGGAGACCGCTCACTCCCATGCATCATTTACATGGGATCAGAAAGAGACCATTACAAATCTGGAGCCATTTACAAAGCTATAGGAAGTGGTCATTCAGCTCCTTCGGTCACTGACACAGGAAGAGGAAGGTTCCAGAGATGCTCCAATATCACAAACAAATGGTGCATTGGCTGCACAGATAGACTGCTCTAACTTGTTCCAATTTGCTTCACTACTCATAGCACATATGTGTTATTTTAACATGGTTTTCTGGCAGTGGAAGTGAAGACAACGATTTTGTCCATTCACCAACGTGTTGTCCATTCCAAGAAGTTAGACCAATGGTCTCTATGGAGGTCAGAAGTTGGTGGGAATGGCCAACTGTTTCAGAATGAAGGTATTACAGCTGCTGACAATGTAACATTCAGTGCAGGGTCACACAGCAATTGTACAGTAAAGTTCATTCAGAGTCTGTACTTCTCTGTCAATAGACATGGGGCTCTGCATAGGCACAGAAACTACAGGGAAACAAGCATCCAATGAGAAGGATGGAATCTTCACCCTATTCAGTTGCTTGGGACATAAAGAGTGTCCAACTATAACCATCAAGTTTCAACTTCTTATTCCCTCACCTGCTACATATTAAACACAAGATTCTTCACTTTCTCCTCATGGTAACACCATGCCAGGGTTTAGTCTGGTGAAAACCTTTCGGACTGTATCGCTCACAATATCATTATTTATAAAGCATTTCCAAACTGTGCACAATACCCAAAATAGTCTCTGAACATAACAATACCATTGGGAAAGATACATTTACCCTGGTAGTTTAATCATTTTGCAAGAAGAGCCACATATCATTTACTTCCTGCTGAATAAACATTCTGTCAGTCATTTATGACCAAGCACATCCAGGTCTGTTGCAACAACAGCACTTCCCAACCTCTCACTATTTAATGAACATAAATGTGAATGATGATATTTGTTGTTCCCATCTGAAACATTTTATTTCTTCTGATCCTTCTGATACCCCAAAGCCTTCACTCCAGATAAAAACACAACTCTCTTCATTCTCTCGATTATCCAACATTTAAGACATTCGGTGTATTCCACCCCTACCTACCCATTGGCTCTAACGTTCTGTACTCACCTGTATTCAACCATGTCAACGTCTGATGAAAATGCAAATACTCCACTCACACTGATTCTCAATTGTCGATGTCACAACGCACAACCTCCACAAAATCGAGCAGGTTTATCAAAGATCATTTCCCTTTTCTCAATCTAGATTGACTATAACAAATTATGTCAGTATTTTCCAAGTGTCTAGTTGTCACATTCCTCACATAAGGTTCCAATGTTTTTCTCACAGCTGATATCAAGTTAACTACAATTTATTTTCCTGTTTGACCTTTCCGTCGTGTTTTAAATACTTAGATTTACTATAGTTGCTTTCCAGTCGGCAGGAAGCTTTGAAGAATAATCAGTAATTCTTTCATTCGCTCTACTGCCACCTCCGCACTACTGTGGGATGTAGCTCATCTGATGCAGCAACATACCGACCTTCAATCAATGAGATTTTCAAAGACAAACCTTTTATTAATTCTAATTTCCTGCGGTTCCTCATTTTAACCAGACACTCTTTCCCTCGTGTTTCGGGAAGTTTGTTTCTGTACCTTCCTCAGGGAGACGGACTCAATATGTTGTTCTCAGCAGACAGGTGACTTCTGTCAACCAGTGAATACATCGGAGGACTGCACTTCTGTGATGATGGATATGTTACTCAATACTGCCTGGAATGTTCCAGAATTAATCCAGTTTAATTCATGGCGAGCATCAGCATAGTCCTAAAACAGGTGTGAGGCTAAATGGTACACTGAAGGAGGGGACTGTTAGAAAAGACAATAAGTGTTGTTTTTGCAGATATAAAAACATGGACTCTGCAAGTACCTAGGGAAGTGTATCTTTACTTTTCATTATGGTTAAATTAAATACTAATTCTGGAGTAAAATATAAGATGGTAAATTCTTTTAAAATAAGTTTTCAGCAAAAAAAAACTAAGATAACTAAAATGCCTGAGCTGTACAAAAATTGGTACTAAATTGATGAAGTGTACAGGGAATGGAATGTACCAGCAGGATTGATACAAAATGTTAATCTATATCTTGACAAAATAATGTAAATGTCAGCACTAACCGGCAGGAAGGTTGCCAACATGGAGAAGGGGAAGTAGCATGGGTGGAGCGAAGATGGGCAGTCATGTAGCCTGGTAAGAGAGGTTGGGTAATTAGGAGACTGGAGAGGTGACCTCCCTCAGCTCAAAGGTATAATTGTAACCTAACCCAAGTCTAATGTGCTTCAATTGCTCTCTGCAATTTGGGTTCTTTCTTGCAATATCGTATAACAAATTGTCTTGTGTCCAGATTTGTTGGTCTCGTCTAAAATTTTATTGACTTTGTTTCTAACAGATTTGGGTGCTCGTCCAGGATCCCAAGCTCCGGTCGCTCAGCAATTTCAGAAAGATCGGAGAAGGTGTACCTTGCTGATTTCGGCGGTCTCTACTTTCCCCCATTGCTGCGGTGGCTCGGGCGAGCAAGATCCGGACTGAGGGACCCTGGAAACAAGACGTGCAGACGCGACGCTGCGGGTTCGGTCGGGTAACTCTTGTGCACAAGACCCGGATAAGAAAAAGGTCTTAAATAAGTATTATCCGGGAAACCGGGGTAGGCAGCAGGTTTTATTTTGTTGTCAGTCTTTGCCACGAGCGAGGCACACTGAGACACGGCGGGTTGATCGGCTAACTCTTCTAGACTTAAGACCCGCATTCGCGGGCGGCCCGGATTTGCAGCAGTAATTCCTGTTATGGCGTTGTCAGAGGTGCGCTGGGACATGGTGGGTTGGATTGCATTAGGAGGCGGCAGGGATATGCAGCATTACTTGCTGTTTCGCCACGGTGCGAAGGGCACTAAGGGCACTAAGACGTGGTGGTTCGGTCGGGTTACTATTGTGTACATAACACCCGAGTAAAGGTAAATTTCGGGCAACTTAGATTGACAATGTATTTTGCTGTCTGGTATTGCCGCGGGACGGGGCGCGCATTCGGCCAGGTAACTCTTGTGCACAAACCAAGGTATGAAAATTAACATTTAAATATTACTTTGGTGATCAGTTCCATACGAGAAGTACGGGAAATTGGAAACTTAAAAAAAGAGAATAAAGGTCTTTAACTGGCTAGATTAGCCTAATGAGTAAGGTGTCTACCTGATTCGATCACCCAGCCTTAGACCTGTTGTTAAGAGGGGAAATCCCCCACGCGAATGTCAGGACCCTGAAGTGGGTGTAGAAGAAGGTAACACCTTACCTCAGAGGGGTTAATTAAAATTATATAAAGAAATGATATACATCTGAAGACTATATTCCAATGGACAGGCCTTTAGGAAAAATGCTAAGAGATTGGAAATACAATCCTTGGATGCGAGGAAAAGATTAAAAAAATATAAAATTTTGTTGCTTTGTGTGGACTAAGGAAAGAATTAAAGCCCCAAATGTATTTTGGCCTAAATACGGGTCAGACGAGGATTGGTTATGTCAAGATTTAAATATATATATATGAATGGGAAACATAAGTGCTCCTATAAAGAATCTGACTACGTCGCCTGTTGGATAGGGATCCCACAAAAATTTTATTCTGAAAAATTCAAAAATGGAAGAATGCAAAGATGAAACAAAGAATACCCGCTGGGATCCTTTGTCAAGTTTACCCCCTCCCCCATATAACAATGATAATGATGGTTTGTCGCTCCCCTCTCCCACAGCACCCCCTCCCATACAAGAACCTGAAAAAGGTCTGGGGGAAAACCTTCCCTTGAGTCCGATTAGAACGAGATCAGTAGTAAAAAGAAGGGACGAGGGGGACATAGGCGGGGCATCAGCACAAATATATCCCCTTAGAGAAGTACCCGTTGGTAATGGGGAAATTGAGTATATTAATGCACTGCTGACCAGTAGTGAAGTTAGGTCTTTTAAAAGAGAAATGAAAAAGAAAGTTATTGGAACCATGTATGTCCCCCTATAATACTCCAATACTACCAGTTGGGAAACCAGATGGGACTTACAGACTAGTACATGGTCTCAGATCAGTAAACCAGCAAGTTCAAAGACGCCATCCAGTGGTGTCTAATCCACATACCTTTTTTAGTAAGATACCATGCAACCATTGTTGGTTTAGTGTGATAGGTTTAAAAAATGCATTCTGGGCTTGTTTTCTAACCCCAGAGAGTCGTGATATCTTTCCTTTTGAATGGGCAGACCTCATTTTTTACTCTTTTGAATGGGAAAACCTATACACTGGCAGAAAACAACAATTCTGATGGACGGTACTTCCCCAGGGATTCACAGAATCACCTAATGTATTTGGGCAAGTACTGGAACAAGTCCTGGAACAACATAAAATGCCTCGGGGAACGTCACTGTTGCAATACGTAGACGATCTACTTGTGTCAGGACAAAATAGAAATGATGTAAGCTCAGCTACCAATGGGTTGTTAACTTTCCTCGGACAACAGAGGTTAAGAGTAACTAGGAGTAAATTGCAATATGCAGAAAAAGAAGTGAAATACGTAGGACACCTTATTAGCAAAGGGACTAGACGCATTAACCCACAGAATTCAAGGGGTAGAAGAGTTGCCCCTCGCGGAAACCAAACGAGAGTTATGGAAGTTTCTAGGATTAATGGGCTATTGCAGATTATAGATAGAGTCATGCGCTCAGAAAACAAAGGGGCTTTTTATAAATTGACTGAGTCCGAACATGAAAAATTGCAGTGGACAGAAGAAGAAAAAGAAAAAAAAAATACGCTAGTTAAATCGTACTTTAATCCAAGCCCCAGTTTTGGCCTTCCCTCACTAGAGACACTATTTCACCTTTTTGTAACAGTAAATGATGGAGCAGCCTTAGTAGTGGTCACTCAGAAAGGAGGAGGAAATAGACAGCCTCTTGCTTTCCTGTCCAAAGTTTTGGACCCAGTTTCAAGTGGATGGCCTGAATGTATACAGACAGGACCAGTGACTGCCATATTGGAAGAAGAAAGTCTGAAGCTCAATTTTGGAGGAGCACTAGTAGTTAGTACCCCCCATCAAGTCAGAACTGTGTTAAACAAAAAGGCAGGAAGATGGTTAACAAATTCGCGAATTTTAAAAGGCAAAGCCATTCTGATGGAAAAAGATGACCTTGTATTAGTAACAGACACCTATCTAAACCCAGATACCTTCTTATGGTTCAGCCCTGACGAGATATCTGCTCAACATGGAGCACTATGTAAACCAGGTTCAGTACAACCCAGCAATTAGTCCAGGATGGAATATAGCACAGGTGTCTCCAGTCCACAACCTGAGAAATGAAGGGGGAGTAAAACGTAAGACCTGAGAGGTCTCTGACCGTCGGTTTGGACATTATTCCCAAGCTACGGTACTGCCAGGGCAGGGGGGGAGATACATAAACTGGCAGCTGCCCTTAAGAAATTAGTTAATGATACCTCCGACGAAATGGAAGAAACTCATTCTCAAATATCGGCCATAACCACCGAAATGATTGCCACATGATTAACAGCTTTAAAGAATCGAATGGCACTAGATTATCTCTTGGCCAAAAAAGGGGGAACCTGTGCACTAATTGGTAAGGAATGTTGCACCTTCATCTCAGACACCACTTCCCTAGTGGAAGATAAGGCAGAAATAGTAAAGGAAAAGAAAAATAATATAAAAGAAATTGAGAATAAACTTCGAAAAGACGAGAGATGGGAATGGAGTGGCTGGGGAGTGACCAGTTGGGGAAAATGGTGAGCTAATTTAGGTATTTATGTCTTAGTAATAATTGTAGGGCTAATAATTGGATTGAACGTAGTAAAGTGGCTAATGTCTAAGTTGATGATGTCCTTGGGAGGTCAACAGTCAATGATGATCATGACAACATTAAAGACACAAGAAAAAGAGGGTAATAGATTACTCATAGAGTTTGAAAAGGGCAGACTTAAGAGGGCAGAAATGGCAAGATTGTGAACCTCTACACCTTAGGGTGAAAAGAGGGTAGAAAATAAAAATTGCTAAAACAACGAATGGTAAAATAAAAGAAATGGGGGAGTTGTTAGAAATGAAAAGAATAGTTCTTTTCGCAGATGTAAAAAAAATGAAGAAAATGAAGAAAAAAATCTATTAACTCTACAGGTACTTAGGGAAGTTTATCTTTATTTTCAATAAAAATTATGGATAATCAAATACTAATTCTGGAGTACGATATAAGAAAGTTAACTCTTTGAAAATAAGTTTTCAGCAAAAAAAAACGGAGATAGCTAAAATATCTGAGTTGTACAAAAATGATACAAAATTGATGAAGTGGGTAGAGAATGGAATGTACTAGCAGTATTGATACAAAATGTTAAAACTAACTTGATGTATGGCGACAAAATAATGTGCATGTCAGCACTAACAGAGAGGAAGGTTACCAACATGGGGAAGGGGAAGCAATAAGGGTGGAGCGAAGATGGGCAGTTGTATAGCCGAGTTAGAGAGATTGGGTAATTAGGAGTCTGGAGAGGTGACCTCACTCAGCTCAAAGGTATAATTGTAAACTAACCCAAGTCTAATTTGCTCAATTGCCTTGTGCAGTTGCAGCCCATTCTTGCAAGTCCGTAACAAATTGTCTTGTTTCTAGACTTGCTGGTCTCATCTAAAATTTTATTGAGTTTGTTTCTTACAATGTTACGTAATATTCAAAAAGCTTCGTCATCCCTGACCTCCCGAATGCAGTCTGTGTCCATGTGCAACAAGACTGAGACAACGTTTAAGCCTGTGCTGTTAAACTGTCGGTAATATTCATGAAACAACGCTGCACAATTCCACAGTAAATGGAGAAGTTCACTCAGTACTTCAATCTGGCTTCACCGAAATATGGGAAAGTTATTCAGCACATCAAAACAACTGGAACAAGAAGAGGGACAGCCCATTCAGTCCCTCCTGCCGTTACACAGGAAGACAAGGAGTCTGCTCACTCCCACGCATCAAATACACTGGATCAGAAAGTGACTATTTCACACCTGGAGTCATTTACAAGGATCAGGGAGAGGCCATTCAGCTTCTCAAGTCACCAACACAGGAACAGGAAGGTGTCAGAGATGCTCCAATATAACAAACAAATGGAGCAGGAACTGCGCAGATGGACTGTTCCATGGTATTCCTCTACTCAGCGTTACATTGTCCATAATCCTATCAACAGCCACACACCCTCATTCTGAAACAGTTAGCCATTCCCCACCAGAATTCCAGAGAGAACATAGGTCTGCTCTCTCAGTGACGGAGGATGTCTTTGAGACTGGTTAAAAAATGGCTTTATTCCCACTTCCAGGAAAACATGCTAACATAACATGGAAAAACTATGCATAATAGTGGAGGAATTATTCAACTCCAACCATGCCTAATCCTGAGAAAGCAAGTATAGACACACGGATAAAATACCGTCCATCATTGGAACATTCCAGTCTAATGTTCTCAGAATCTGATCCATTGTTGGAACATTTCAGTATATTGTTCTCAGATTCTGATCCATTGTTGGAACATTCCAGTCTGTTGTTCTAAGATTCTCTTCCTCTCCCTCATCCTGTAGCTGGTGAGCACTATCGTCTTGAGGATGCTGCTGCTGATGATACTATGGAATAACAGGTTGAACGAAGCCCCTTCCTAATAGAAGAGGGAAACCCTCAAATGACACAGTTCGTATCCATGGAGACTGACATCAATCACAGTAAATGTACAAACAGCTCCAGTTAACCCTTTCACTACAATCCTTACAAGTTTCAATAATACTTGGTCTGGTTTAGATTTTGATATCGCTGACTATTGGGCTAATATCATAATCTCCAATTGTAAAGTTAGAGGTGAGGCAGAGAGATGATGCTTTCTATTCACTAGCTTGATGATCCTACTATGTTTTGGCAGGATCGGAATTGCTGGACTCCCAAGACTGGCTGTGTCTGATAACCAGGCCTGCCGCATCCTTTCGTTTTCATTTATTTATGTTCATCTTTGACATTTATATTATCATCGTTTAACGGCTTAGGTGGGGTTAGGCATTTTTGAGAGGCTCCTAGAGTGCCATAGACAGTGTAAATACAGTCCATTCCTTGTGGTCCTTGCAGATGCGGCCTGGTCCTATGGAGTGACGGTCAAGCTGTCACAGAAACAGAATTCTTCGTTTTAGCTTTCCCCTCTTATTGTTGGGGTCTCAGCAGGATTGGAAGGCTGGAAATCTATCCCAGCTGCTACACTCTCTCTTTTGATGTTCTTTCCTCCTGGATTCAAGAACTGCATGTGAGACAAGCTGTTTCCTGAATTTATTTTTTGACACGTGTGTGTTTATAGGATGTTACCATATTGGAACAGTTATTGTTTAGTAGTTAAGCAATCTATTATTCTGATTTTTTTGTGTGTTTTGTCGACAGTGATTGAATGAATTGTGTTTTGCTTAATTTGAATATTTTGACCAAGCGAATGGCATCTGAAGCACAGTACCTCACATTTATCTTTAAAGTAAGAAAATGTTCCAGTCAAGACCAGCTTCATCATATATTCGGAGATATGCCTGCTCAGTTCCATAACAAAAAGGACAGATATTCACGTTTTAATTGGCTAACTACATAATGAACAACATGTTGCAGAAACACAGGATTTAACAGCGGAATGCACCATGCTGGAGGAGTGATAGTTCTATCAGGAACTAAATCGCACAGTTAATCCACCTCACAGATCCAGCCCAAACCGTATAAGCCCAGATGAGATATCTGCTCAACATGGAGCACTGTGCAAACCAGGTTCAGTACAACCCAGCAATCAGTCCAGGATGGAATATAGCACAGGTCTCTCCAGTCCACTAGCTAGCTGCCCAACACGTGGAGCAGTACAATACACCCCGATGCATTGATTCAGAAACGCTGACGAAACGGTCTGTCCAGCATGGGGTGATATGCAGCCTACACCAGTGTCTTCCACTATAGACGAGGACAAGACATCTGAACAGTATGATGAGCTGTGCAGTGAATGGATCTGTAAACCTGGAGCAGTTACCGTCAAAGCAGCTGTTTTCACCACCCCAGTACATTGCTCAGTTACACTGTGTTAGTTCACTGCCAAGAGTGAGGAAACTTGCAGCGCATGCTTGGAAGTGACAGAATGTGTAGCTCCCATCCATTTACAGCCCCATATGCCCATTGTGCCCTGACAAGGGGGTGCTGTGGGTGTGAACATCACTGTCAGAGAGAGATGGCGAGGAAATCAGTTTAAATATCACCAAACAAAATATTTTTGGGTAAAAAAGGGAAAGGGAGATTGAAATACAATTTCAAGGAAGATCACAGTTTTCAGAATGCTGAAATGAAGATATTTTGACAGCATTGAGCAACGTGAGCCAGGAATGAGGGGGGAATGGGATATTGGTGTGAGTTCGGATGATGGAGAGTTTTGGGTAAGCATTTCTTCTTCAGCTTTGTAACTGGGAGTGGGGTCAGCAGATACTTAAACTCATTGGGCAGAAACTGGCAATAATTTATCTCACTGCCATTTTCATTGAGTGTGACTGAGGGATCATCTGTCTGAGGCCGAGTTCATTTCCTGGTGTTACCTAATTGAACTCACATCATTAACTACCCGCCCCACCGGTTGGTATCCCTCTCATTCAATGCCAGCCTAATTCTCCCACCCTTCATGGCTGGAGGTAAACACCACCGCTTGGATGCCCCATGGATATTCTGTGATCCTTGGCACTGGTACCATCTTTAAAAGGCCAATTGGCAAACGGTTGAGCTTTCTCAGTTTGGAGCTGCCCTGCACAGTGGTGTGAGCTCAGTACAGGATCTGAGGTCTGAAGAAATGTCTAACAATATAGGACAGGCATCACCAACCTTCCCCATTCTGCCAGAATAAGGGTCACTGTCTTCTCTATGCGCCCGCACATTCTTTGAAATCTCTTATAGCATCTACCCCCAAACAAGGCTCATACTTCACCACTCGAAATCCTGCATGCAACACCTCTCTCTCTCTCTCTTTTTCTCTCTCCCTCTCCACTTTACTCCCACACTATAAACACTGTATATCTGTTATAGCACCTTCCCATCAAGGCTCATGATCCATCACTCTCACTGCTGCACGCAGCACCTTTCCTTTTTCGCTCTCTCTCCCGCCTTTTCAATACCCTCACACGGTGATAGAATATTCTTGAGAACGTCGATTATGGGATGTTCCAGAAAAAGTTCCAAGTAATTTCGGTTTTCAGGAAAATGTCAATGCATCAGTTTATAACATATAAGGGGAAGGAGTACAGATTGTATGTTTTTCACATCACATCCAATTAAAATCCATTATGAGACCAATCAACCCATCAAATGTGCTCTAGCATATAATAAGATTGCGGTTTATTTGATGGTTTTCTCATCTCCATGTTGCCGAAACTTTCACTGATACAACCCCCTGATCAGTGTTCCTGTCACTGATCAGACGACATTCAGGCAATTTCATCCCGGTTATCTTCAAGCTCCTGTTCGAGGGCATTTCCCACTGGGACCGACACTCCAAACACTATATTCCATCAGTTGTATACTTTTATGTAATACTAAGCTCATTTTACAGAGACTGACCAAAATCTACACTTCTTTTATGGTTATCGGTAACCAATAACAATTAGTATTCTGGTTATTTCACTTGTATCATCTTATATTATTCAGCCAAAGACAGCTTCCAAACACTTGTCTCGTTATAACATACAATTTCTAGGCAAGAACATTTTCATCCACAGCCGTTATCTTGACCGTTAACTGAATTGTACCTTCTTTCCTTGTTATGAACGTTTCTATTGTCCTTTGTCTGTGAGAGTTTCGGTCTGTAACAGTTACACAGTCTCCCACATATTTGGTTGGATGGCTGGTTTGTGATGCAGAGGGAGGACACCAGCGCAGGTTCAATTCCCCACACTGACAGAGATTATCATGAAGAGGACGCTCTCTCAACTTTACCCCAACACCTTAGGTGTGCTGACCCTCAGGTTAAACCACCACAAGTGGTCTCTCTGTCTCTCTCCTGACAGAGCAGCCCCATGGTCCTTTGGAATTCTATTCAATCACTTTTGCATTTATTTTAGTTACCTACATTACCATTTGTTTTGCATTATGTCCCTGAGTATTTTGGATCATGTCATTTTGTACCACTTTCAGCATTTTCCCCACACTGCACATTTCTGCGCAATAATCCCTGACTCCATTGTTATCTATGAACCTTTTGTCTGTGCCTCAGAAATATTCAATATCTCTGCCTCCAATGCTCTGCGGGAAGAGATTTCCAAAGTCTCACAACACTGAGAAAATAATAAATAACTTCATCTGGGGTGTGAGGTTGTTATTTTGTCTCCTTACCTGAGAAAGGATACAATTATATTGGATGCAGTTCAGAGATGTTTCGCTTCACGTATTCCAGTAATGAAGGGCTTATATTATGGAGGCTTTAATAGATTATTCTGAGAATGAGAGGTGATCCTATTGAAATATGCAAGACCTTGAGGAGCATGGATCAGGTAGATAACCACTGGGTGTTTGTCTAGTCCAAACTTGTCATTGTTATAGAACCTCTGCAGTGTGGAAGCAGGACATATTGTCCATTGAGTTCACACTGGCCCACCGAATGGCATCCCACCCAGATCTATCCCCCTATCCTAACCAAGCAATCCTGCATTTTCCATGACTAAACTACCTAACCTACACATCCCTCAGCACTATGGGCAATTGAGCATGGCCAATTAACTCTAACCTGCACATCTTTGGAATGTAGGAGGAAACTGGATCACCGGGAGGAAACACACACAGATACGGGGAGAATTGAAGGTTGCAATAGAACCCAGCTCCTTAGTGATATGAGGCAGCAGTGCTAACCACAGATCTACCATGCTGCTCCGTTATTTCGATTCGTTATTTGTGGCTGACTAAAGCAATCTGCCTGACTTGTTCCTATCCTGAACCTTACTCAGTCTGAGACCTTTAACATCGGCCATATCTCCAACCTGGTTACATTTAAATTTGTTGCAAACAGTGGAGGAGCGGTACTAGAAAAGGTAACAGTCGCACCCTCCAACCACAGTCAGAACCGGAGTGAGGAGAATTCACAAAGTGGGCAAGTGGGAATTCTCTTTCCCAGAAGTTTGTGATGGCTGACTCTTTATATTATATCGAGGGTGGCTTCGTCTGATTTTCCATAGACAGGTAAATCAGGGATAATGGTGCATTGAGAGAAAAGTGCAGCTGAGAGCACAGTGAGATGAACCATAACCTACTTTACTGGTGGAGTAGTGTCAAAGGACCGAATGGCCCACTCGTCTCCCTCAGCCTTGTGTTCTGATGTTCCATTCAGCCTTTCGGACCTGCTAAACAGGAGCAGATCGAGGTCACTCCGATGGTTAGGCCTTATTTCGGAAATGTACTTGTAGAATCCAGGCTGGCTCATCTCCACTTTCCTGCTACCCCCTCGTATCTCTAAACTCGCTTGTATGTCCGAAACCAATCCACCCCCTCTTTAAATACATTCAGTGACAAACCTTCTACAACTGTCTGGGTTCTGGAATTCCAGACGTTCACTATCATCTGAAAGATGGCATTTCTTTACATCTCAGTTTGAAATCGATATCCCTTATTCTGTATCAATGTCCCGGGATCAGACACTCTGCCCAGGTATGGAACCACATTCTCAACAAATACCTTGTCAAGCTCCCTCTGTACCTTGTCCATTTCAGTAACTTCACGCTCATTCATTTCAAGCACAATGAGTAATTGCCTCACCATTTTAGATGTACTCAATAATTCAACCCTTTCATCCCAGAAACCCGCTTAATGTACCAATCTTTCTGCATCAGCATGATGACTTTACGTTTCATGCGCAGGAACACTCCAATCCCTTTTCTACTGCTCCTTTGTTCGGACTCCTCTTCATTAAATAACAGGCTGCCTTTTTGTTGTCAGTGTCATCCTCAAACTCGGATGTGTATTGCACTCAGCACCCTCCCTCAGGCTCTCACTATGGATGAAAATAACTGAAGCCATTGGACTGATATTGGTGCTACTCCAGTAGATATGTCTTTATCATAAAGATTGATGAATCCTGACTCCAATTTCTGTGTGATAACCATCCATCATCCCATGCTAATACATTATCCACCATAGTATGAATTTCTGTCTGGTGGAAGAACCTTTACTTTGTGATACCTTGTGGAAAATCTCTGGAAACCGTCATGTCTACCAGTTCCCCTTTATCAAGTCTGCTTGTTCCATTCTCATGGAACGTCCAGAAAAAAGAAATTGCATGATTTTACAAGGCAAAACATAGTTTCCCTTTAACAAAACCATGCTGACTCTGCCTGGAGCTTTTCTAAATGCCCTGCAATTCCTTCCTTAATAACAGACTGTCGCAGATTCCCAGCAATAATAGTTAGGCTAAATGCTGCTTTCTGTCTCGCTACATCCTTGAAAACAGGCGCCAGATTGGAGCTTCACGAGTTTCACCGGAAAACTTCAGTAATCCAGAGAGTGATGGAATATTTCACACAGTGACACCAATCACTCTGTAACCACTTCTTTTAAAGTCAATTATGAATTACTGCTGACCTGCCCTATCCTTAGTCTTATTTGTTGTTAAAAACCTTGTACATTTTGTAAGAGACAGTTCGAGAATCCTCCTATTCCCATTTTCTTGATGATTTTGAAATCCTTACAGTGCCTTCCCTGTGAGGATTGATGTCACATACTGGTCTAAATTATCTGCCTGTTCCCTGTAGCCACTTCACCAGTCACACCCTCCGAATGACCCCAATATACTTTCCTAACTTTCTTTCTACCAAAAGTCACACATTCATCTTCAACTTTTATGTATGCACACAGAAATCTTGTGATGCTTTTTTTATATTTCTTGCCAATTTATTTATATCACGTCTTTTTATCCATTTTCCATCTATTTCCTGCATTTTCCATCGCTTTCTAGATTCATACAGTCATATTGCACGCAGACATTTCATCTAACCTGTCCGTGCTGACCAGGTTATTCAAACTAAACTAGTCCCATCTGATTGCATTTGGTCCACATGTCTCTAAATGCTTCCCATTCATATGTTTGTCCAAATTTCTTTTAAATGTTGTCACTGTACTTGCATCTGACAGCTCATCTGGCAGCTCATTCCATACACACACCACCACTGCGTGAAAAAGTTGACAATCCATTTAAAGCTATCACACTGACTCCTGTACTTACATTCCAAACAGCAGGAGTAATATCTGATAGAGAGGGCAACATGATTACAAAGTAAACAGATCAGATCGAAACTCTGCAGTCCTGCCACATCCAGTCAGAAATGGGGTTGAACCAAGGAAAAACTGACGAGAGAAAAGGACTCCACGAATATTATTTGAAAACAACGTTCACTGGGATTACGGGAATCGCTGATTCGGTCAGCATTTATTGCCCAGAGGACTGTTAAGAGTCAATGACATTGCTGTGTGTCTGGAGTTACATGTGGGCCAGAGCAGGTATGGATGGCAGCTTCCTTCCCTAAAGGACATCAGTGAACCAAATCGATTTCTCCCACAATCAGTAATTGATTAATGATCATCATTAAACTCTTAATCCCAAACATTTATTGCATTGGAGTTCGATCATGTACGTAACAGGATTCGAACTCAGGTACACCAGAACATTCCTGGGGTTGTTATACTAACACGTCTGCAGTAACACCACTCGGCTATTGCTTTGCCATTCCACGAAAAAAATGGAACCTTCCTGCACATCAGTGTAAAAGACAAGGACCCAGTTATTTATCATCCTCAGCCAGAAGTGTTGCTTGGATGTTTCCCACAGAATCGCAGATGCCAGACTTCAAACAATTCGATTCGCTGCACGTAACATGAAGAGACAGCTGAACACAGTAGATGCGACAAAGGGAATGGGCCCTGACCCCGTTCCTGCAACAAAACTAAAAACTTCTGCTGCACAACAAGCCGTGTCTCTGTGGAAGCTGTTTCATTCCAGCTCCAACTCTGACACCTCCCTGGCAATGTGGAAAATTACACAAAAGTGCCCCGTCCCCTAAGAGGAGAATAATTACAATCTGATCAATTACCTCCCCCTCAGTCCCATCACGATAATCAAATTGATAAGAATTTCTTTGACAGAGCTGTCGACCAGCACAGACATAACGTGCACAGTGCTGTGTCCGATCGGCCCCCATGTGGAGACGGTGTTGCTGTGGAAATGTCAATGGATTACTAATCTAGACCAGAATAATTCTCTGACAGCTGGTGGAAGTTAGAAACAATTAATAAAAAATCAAGATCTAAAATCTGGTGCCAGTAATATTGACCTTGAAGCGCATGTCCATTATCAATGTAAATTTCCTTCCCCAATATACATTCAGGAAGTGAATCTCCCGTGCTTTCCTGGTCGACCCAAAAAGTGACTCCAGACACGCAGACATGTGGCAAACTCTTCAATGGCCTCTGAAGCGGCCATGCAAGGCCGTTATATCAAACTTCTCCGAGGTTTTAATGGCTAAAAATGAGATAACACCCGGCACCAGCCTCTATATTGGAAAAGGAATTAGGAAGCACAGTCCTGTCGACACTGCAGAGACCCCCTTCCTTACATCTGAGAGCTTATGACAACAATAACAGAGCTTTCCACAGACTGCACAGAAACATCGCGAAATGAGTAGGCCTTTCAACACATTGAGCCTTCCCCACTCTAGGTTTTGGCCAAACATCTCTTCAATTAACCTTTTCCTAACACTATATACTGTATATCCTTTGAAGTGATCATATATCAGAAAGATATGAAGTAGAAACTTTGGTCCGTCAATTTTGCTCTCCCATTCAATATAACGATGGCTGATCCTGAATCTCCACACCAACCTCCTGCTGCAATTTCACCCCTTTAGTGTCCAAATATCCTTATTTATATTCAGTGCCTTAGTTTCCACAGTCTTATGTGGGACAGAATTCCCCAGGTTTATCAGCCTGTGAGTGCAGACATTTATTGTCATCTCAATGGAG
This sequence comes from Hemiscyllium ocellatum, assembly GCF_020745735.1. Classification (NCBI taxonomy): domain Eukaryota; kingdom Metazoa; phylum Chordata; class Chondrichthyes; order Orectolobiformes; family Hemiscylliidae; genus Hemiscyllium; species Hemiscyllium ocellatum. Next base: position 287,615 of record NW_026868215.1, on the reverse strand, counting down.
AGCGGCTTGCCTGTACCGAATACTGTGACCCTTGTTTTAGACGTCCCAGCCAGTGGAATTATCATCCCTGCTGACAATCTGTTTCACCCTGTCAGAGTTTTATGTATTTCACTGAGATCTCCAACATTTTTCTAAACTCCATGGAATATAGGATCAGTGACCTCAAACTTTGCTCCCACAACAAGCCTGTCATCCCAGACATCAGTCTGGTCATCCTTCACTGCACTCCCTCAATGTCAGGTTTGCCCTTTATTAGATAAGGAGACGAATACTGCACACATATTGCACAATGTTCGAGATGGGGGCTCACCAAGGCCCCGAGTAGCTGCCTAAGACACACCTGGGCTCAAATCCCCCGGAAATGAGGTCAGCGCACCATTTATCTTTCTACCTGCTTTCTGTTGTAGCAGTATTGCTTTCTGTGACTGGTGTACAAGGAGATCGAGATCCTTTTCAATGATAGAGCTCCCCACTTTGTGGGTCTGTGCATACTGCTCAGTGTGCCAATATCAATCCCAGTATTGACGTCTGGCTTCAGAACTGACTGCCCTGCATGGATATTGGAGTTTGGTGAAGAATTCAATTAAAGTATAAACATAATAATCTTCATGCAGCAACGTCTTTACATGAATCGCTTTTGAAATGCTAGCCTATTCGTCTATTTTTCCAACCAAATTTCTCAATTTTATGTGTATTCACTTTGTTCTTCATCTGCCACGTATTTTATCATTTCGTCCACTTGTCGCAAACACTTGAAACTTTTTTATATCCTCCTCACCCGCTCACAATCTCAGTTTGGTACCGTCAGCAGATTTGGAAAGATTACATTTAATACCTAAGAAAAAATGTTGGATCCGTTTTCTGAATTGGAAGGGCCCAAACCTCAATTCCTGGATTATCCCACTAGTCATTGCTTTCTTGTGCAAAATACATGGAACGGTTTATTCTGATGCACTTTTTCCTGTCAGCTCTCCTATTCTCAACCCATGCCAGTATATTAGATCTCGCTGCTACACACTGTTATGGGCCAGGACAGACCCCTCAAATCATTTCAAGGAAGTAGCACAGACCCAACGTTTGCTCGCTGAGTTAAGCAAGTGTAAGGCGAATATTCCAGGAGTGATGTAGCTGATCAAATCACTTAGTTTTTAACAAAACAGAATGTATTTTCAAGATTACTGAGTGAGAGGCAAACAGAAGAGGATACAACACAGAATAACCTAACCTATCCGAAAACCCATCAGTTTATCCCAACTTCATGATGGTGTTCCAAGTACTTGATATAATCCCCATAAACGCCCCGTGGCAAAACCGAAAGGAAAAAAATCAAACCCAGTTTCTTACAGGAGAGATGTCAGAGAGAGGGAGGAACAACGTGAACCTGCTTTCCTGGGTCAGGTAGCTTCACAACTGTCTGCCTGCTTTAAGTAAGCAGCCAGACTGCGGAAATCAGATCAAACAAACCAAAGCAGAGGAGCGAAACTGGGATAACTGGCCACTCCCCTGTAATAAGAACAGAAGAACAGAAGTACTAGGAGCAGGAGTAGGCCGTTTGGTCCTCTGCCATTCAATAAGATCATAACTGATCTACTCGTGGTCTCTGATCTACTTTCCGTGCTCTCACCGTATCCCTTATTTACTTTATTGTTCAAAAAGTATCTACCTTAGTTTTAAAACGTTTCCTGAAGTAATATCAATTACTTAAATGGGCAGGGAATTCCAGAGATTACAGACCTCTAGATGAAGAGGTTCCTTCTCAATTCAATCCTAAATCTATTCCCTCTAATATTGAGGCCATTCCCTCTTGTCCTAGCTTCACCTGCCAGTGTAAACATCCTCTCTACTTCTATCTTTTATACTCACTGCATAATTTTATAAGTTTCTACGAGGTCATCCCCTCATTCTTCTAAATTCCAATGAATATAGTTCCAGTCTACAAAGTAACACTTCATAAGCCAACCCCGTCACCTCTGGAATCACCCGAATAAACCACCTCTGCACCCCGTCCTATGCCTGTGTACTCTTCCTGAAGTAAGGAGACCAAAACTGCATGCACTGCTCCAGGTACGGCCTCACCAGCACCCTGGACAGCTGCAACATAACCTCCCTGCTGATAACCTCAATCCCTTCAGCAATGAAAGGCAACATTCCATTTGCTTTCCTCAGTAATTGCTGTACCTGCAGACCAACCTTCTGTGATTCATGCACATGGACACGCAGGTCCCTCTGTACACCAGCATGCTGCAATGCTTTACCATTCAAGTAATAATCCTTTTTGCTGGCACTCCCAACAAAATGATATCACATTTATCAACATTGTATTTCATCTGCCAGATCTTTACCCACTCACTCAAAGTATCTATGTTCATCCACGAAGGCTCACAATCCTCTGCATGCTTTGCTATGAAACGCATCTTCGTGTTACCTGAAAACCTTGACACACTACACGTTTTCCCCAACTCCAAACCATCTGTATCACTTGATAATAATTGTGGCCCCAACATCGATCCCTAAGGCACACCACTAGGTATTGATTGCCTGCCAGAATGTCACTCCCTTACATCACAATTTGCTTCCTGTTAGTCCAGCAATCCTCCATGCTGATAATTTACCCGTAATGTCATGCACCTTTTTCTTATGCAGCACCTTCTTGTGTGGCAACTTGTTGAATACCTTTTGGAAATCTAGGTACACCATAGCCACTGGAGCCTCGTTGTCTACATTGCTCGTATTGTCTCAATAGATTTCCAAACGACTTGTTAAACGTGACCTGTTCTTCATGAACCCATGCTGCGTCTGCGCAATGGGACGATTTCTATTGAAGTGCTTTGCTATTTCTTCCTTGATAATACACTCAAGCAGTTTCCCCACTACACAGGAAAAGCTAACTGGTCTATAATTCCCCATATTTTGTTTACCTCATTTTTAAAACAGTGGCGTCACATTTGCTGTTTTCCAATCTGCCGGGAAAACCCTGGAGTTCAGCAAATTTTATCAAATTGCCACAATTGCATTTACTATTTCTCCTGCTATCTCTTCTAGAACTCTGAAATGCAATTCATCACGGCCAAGAGACTTGCCTACCCTCAGCTCCGTTAGCTTGTGCAACACTATCTCTTCCATAATAATGATTGTTTCCAAGGTCCTCACCTACCTCCGTCTCTTTGGCAATTACGAGCAATTACCATGATGCTAGATACAAAACACCTGTTCAATGTCTCGGCCATTTCGTCATATCTTGTGACTAAATGACCATTCCCATCCTCTGAACGACCAACATTTATATGAGTCATAAAATATATATATTTTATGCTTGTCCACGTAGCTGTTAACGGCTGTGCGATGACCCACAACAACTGCCCTCTCAAGAAATGCATTCCAGACGCCAACATCCTCTGGGTGAAAAACCATCGTGAAATCCTTTCTAAACCTCAAACCCTTCACTTTAAAAGTGTGCTAATTTGTTCTTGACCCTCTGACTTGAAGGGACCGCTGCTGTCTATCTACCCTGATCATGCCCTTCGTAATGTTACTCTTCTAAATCACGTTCCCCTCAGTCTTCTCTGCTCCAAAGTAACCAACCCGAGCTTATCCAGCCTCCCTCCATAGCGGATATGCTCCATTCCAGGGAACATCCTGTTGAATCTCCTCTGCGCCATTTTCCGTGCAATCACATCTTTCCTGTAATGTGGAACCCTGAACTGCACACAGTATTCCATTTTGGCCTAACCAAAGTGCTATATAGCTCTTGTAATCTATGCCTCGATTAGTAATGGCTATGCCTGCTGTCACCAATTACTTCTTAACTAATCTATTACCCAGTCCCGTAACATTCAGGGATGTGTGGAGAAGCACCTCTGAACTTGCGAGTCTGCTGCTATTTATTGAGTCTTCCCCGTCTGGTTCCTTCCTTCAAAGTGCATCACCTCATATTTATCAGGGTTACATTCCAGCTGCCATTGATCTGCCCATCTGACCATTCTATCTGTATCTTCCTGTAACGCAAGACTTTCCTCCTCACTGCCAACCACCCGAATAATCTTTGTGTCAGACACAAACCTAATTATTACATTCACCCATGCCCCTTCAGTTAACATCTATATCATTTATGATACAACAAATAATAAGGGACACAGGACTGACAAACAGTCTTCGACAACCACCTATTTTCTGCAATACTTTCTCGAACACTGATCTGATACTCACTGGTCTGTAATTCCTTGGTTAATCTCTACAGCTCTTCCCATAAAGGGTGTCCTCCAGTCCTCGGCACCTTACCTGTGACCAGATTTTATTTAAGTATTTTCATCAGCGTCTTTCGCCCCTTGTCCCCAAAACGAAGCCTGAGATGTAATTGAGCTGGAACTAGGGACGTGTCCAATTTTATAACAGCCAAAACAATCAATCCCTGTACACATCTTACATCAATCTGCTCAAGCACTTCTCAGCACATCTTTTCGACTTCTGTCTCTGCATATTCCTTCTCCCAAGTAAAGCAGACATGAAGCTCTCATACATCATTCTATCAATGTTCACCAGCTTCACAAACAGATTCCCGCCTTGATCTCGTCGGCAGAAAACCTTGCTATCTGAGGGATTAATCTGGAGAATGTCCATTCACTACATGGGATCAGTATATTTTGTTTAGATCAATACATCAAAATTGTATACAATGCTCCAGGTTCAGTCCAGGAGAAATTGAGGACTGCAGATGCTGGAGATCAGAGCTGAAAAATGTGTTGCCGGTAAAGCACAGCAGGTCAGGCAGCATCCAAGGAGCAGGAGAATCAATGTTTCGGGCATAAGCATTCCTGAAGAAGGGCTTATGTCCGAAAAGTCGATTCTCCTGCTCCTTGGATTCTGCCTGACCTGCTGCGCTTTTCCAGCAACACGTTTTCCAACTCCAGGTACAGTCTCACCACCACTCTGTGTAACTAGTGCAGAATGTTTTTACTGCTCGTCTGAACAAATTACTGCAGAAGCTGGAATCTGAACTGAAACTAACACATGCTAGACACCACAGTGAGTCAGACAGCATCCGTAAACAGAGAGCATGTTAACGCTTTGCGTCTAGTTGACCCTTCATCGTCTGTATTCGGATTGCCTTTAAATGAAGGCAAACTTAACTTTTACCTTCCCTGTTTGTATATGTTCCTCCCAACACCCTTTGCTTTAATGTTTTCTGCTAAGTTACTGTGTGTGCTGATTAAAAATCCTCCTGAATATCTGACTATATCACAACCATTGCTTCTCTATGGTTAGGTCTACAAGATATATCTTCAAACAAAATGTTTCTAAATTATAACTTCCCTTTCACAAATGCAGAATAATTCTCTTGAAGTTTGCTTTTCCTTTCTCAGTGTCCAATATCACATTCGTTATGATAGATTGCAAAAGATTATTTCCTGCAGACGACAAGTAAACTGGTGTGTAGTTTTCCACTTTCCTTCTTCTTCCCTTATTAAATCGTTGGAATGCATTTATATCCTTTCAGATTGAATACGGATTAATACAGTCATCCACAATACAATCCATCTATGTATTGCTGCTTTCTCTGAAATTGCAGTATGAAGTACATCTGGTTTGTCAGATTTATCAATCCTCAATCCAGGTACGTTGTCATATACTACCACGTCACTAGTATGAATGATTTTAGTGTTTAGTTACAAACGTCCTATGGTATTTCGGGGATATTTTCTGAATCTTCGTCCGTGAAGGCAGACATAATGTAACAGTTTCGCCTCCCTGTCAATATTCTATTCTCTACAATAAATCATCCTGTCCACACATTCACTGTGCCACATTTGGCCTTGTTTTCATTTTCCTTTCAAATATGGACATACACTTTTCGCCAGTATTTACCAAGAACCAAAAAAAAATCCAGCACAGGAACAGACCTTTCTGGCCCTCCAAGCCTGCACAGACCCAGATGCTATATCTAAACTTGTCAACTATTTTCGAAGGATCTGTATCCCTCTGCTCCCTACCCATTAATGTATCTGTCTACATATGTATTAAATGTCGCTATCTTGACCACGTCTACCACCTCCCCTGGCATTGCGTTTCAGGCATCTGGCAGTCTTTGTGTAAAGAACTTTCCGAACATATCTCCCATAAACCTTTTCCCTATCATCTTGACTTCCTGACCACTAGAAATTGAGTACCCCTCTCTGGGAATAAGCGTCTTGCTATCCACCATGTCTATACCTCTCATGATTTTGTAGAACTCAATCAGGTCCCCCGAACATCCATCAGTCTAATGAAAAAAATCCTAATCGACCAAAACTCTCTGCATAGACAGTTCCCTCCGATACCATCATGGTGAATCTCATCTGCAACCTCTTCAAAGCATCCACATCCTTTTGGTATAGTGGCGATCAGAACTGTATGAACTATTTGAAATGTTGTCGAACCAAAGCCATAGACAACTGTAACATGACCTGTCATCTCTTGTACAAAATATATTCCAACAGAATCCTTCCTGTGGATGACAAGTTAACTGGTCTGTACTTCGCCACTTTCTCTTTTCTGCCCTTCTTAAAATGGTGGAATGCAGGAAGCAAGGTATGCTGTATGCCTTCTTGACCACTCTATCGACCTGACCCTCGAAGGAACAATGGATCTGAACATCCAGATCTCTGTACATCAATGTTTCCCAGGGCTTTTTTTAATCCCCATTTGCCATATAGTTCATTCTTGAATTGGATTTTTCAAAATGCATCATCTCACATTTGTCCAGATTGAACTCTATTTGCCATTTCTCTGCACAACTCTCCAATCTATCTATTTTCTGCTACATTCTCTGACAGTCCCCTTTACTTCCTGCTACTCCACCAATTGTAGTTCCATCTGCAAACTTATTAATTAGATCACCTTTACCTTCCTTTAGTACATTTACGTATGTCATAAACAATAGCGGTCCCAGCACTAAACCCTGTGAAACACCACCCAGAACAGTCCTTCATTTTGAGAAACTCCCTCCCACTGCTACTCTCTGTCTGCTGCTGCCCAGCCTGTTCTCCATCCATTTAGCTCGCAGACACTGGACCCCTTGCAACTACACCTGTTCCATCAGCTTACCTCATCAAAAACCTTACCGAGGTCCATTATATAACATCTACAGACTTTTCCTAACTATCAATTTTCACTTTCGCAAATAAATCTATTATGTTTGCGAAGATGTGACCTCCCCGGAACAAATCCAGGGAAGGTCTTGTTTGGAATCTGTCTGTGTTGTACTCTGGAATCAGACGGGTATTTGTTCCAAGGCAGAACTTTATAAAATGCCACATTGACTGACTGTCTACAAAGTGCATGTTCTTTTTATAAAAAACAAAATTGAATGCAATTGCAAATACAAATCTGCAAATTCAAATTCACTCCACAGATTTATGCGTGTATGCATGTGAGAAATGCGGAGTGTGTGCACACGGGAGTGGGGGAAGAGTGAGAGAGAGAGAGAGAGCGCGTGAATGCGTGTGTGTGTATATGAGAAAGAGCGTGTGCATGTGTGTGTGTGTGTGTGTCCTCGTTAAGACACAGACAGATTTGGCAGATCCCTTTCCCCAAATAGACTCACGCTCTGGTTTCAGAGCTTCCACACGCTGCAGCCTCTGCTCCATTTTTTGTTCATGTTACAGACGCAGAGACTGTAACTACAGTCCCCATGCTCCATCCAGAGTTGTGTCTCAAAATCCTCAGGTCTCCCTGAATGTCTGGGGCAGCTCACAGCTCACCCTCCAGCAAACCATCCCCAATACCTCCACTAAATTTTGAACAACAGGAGTCAATCAGAAGATTTTCATAGAGTGATAGAGTCACACAGATGTACAGCATGGAAACAGACGTTTCGGTCCAACCCGTCCTTGCCGACCCGATAGCCCAACCCAATCTAGTCCTATCTACTCGCGCCAAGCCCATATCCCTCCTGACCCTTCCTATTCACATACCGATCCAAATGCCTCTTCAATGTTGCAATTGTACCAGCCTCCATCACTTCCTCTGGAAGCTCATTCCATACACGTACTATACTATGTGAAAAAGTTGTCCCTTAGGTCTCTTTCCCCTTTCACGCTAAACCTATGACCTCTATTTCTGGACTCCCCGACCCCAGGTAAAATACTTTGTCTATTTACTCTATCCATGCCACTCATATTTTGCAAACCTCGATAAGGTCACGCCTCAGCCTCCGACGCAAGTTCAATGCCTGCCCCTTTACAATAATACTCGAGTGGCTTCCTCGTGCTACTGACCACACGATCAGCTGAGAGGGACAAACACAGGTGTTCAGTGGACAGGCACAGACTAAGTTTCAAAGACTTAGGTCAAAACTGCTGAATCCCTCCTGTCCAACATGGATCATTAAACGGTCAGCTTTTTTCCTTTCTTCCATGTGTCTGGGAGTAGTGCAAGAGCACTGCAGGATTACATATATAACATGGAACATGAGACACACGGGGAAGTGAACAACAGCCCCCACACACCATTTTATTGTTTCTGAGTTTCACAATGTCAGCACTCGATACATTACGGAGCCAAATCTCAAAGCCAGGGAAAGATACGGAAGGACAGAAAAATTCACATTAAAGATAGAAACAGATAATTAAGATAGAAATAGGCCATATTGGTGAAATATGGGGGGAAAAGCAGGGCAGTGTGACAAACTGGGGCGCACTGCAGAGTATGCCAATGTATTGCTTAGAAAATGAACTATCTGCCCAGCATGGAGAGCTGTGCAGACTGTACCATTGCATTGCTTAGTACGCTGAACTAGCTACCCAGCATGGGGAGCCGTGCAGACCGTTCCAGTGTATTGTTCAGTAAGGTGGACTATCTGCCCAGCATGGGGAGCTGTGCAGGCCGTACCAGTATATTGCTCAGTAAGCTGGACTATCTGCACAACATGGGGAGCTGTGTAGACTATGCCAGTGTATTTCAGCTCAGTATTGGCCGGGGATAGGATGTAGTCAGAGGGACGAAATGTAATCTGTAATCAGAACTGAACAGCACATAGCGACCTTAATACTTCCAATATTTAAGCAGCAAGGGCAGTGATAAAATGAATCATGTTTCACAGTTGAAACGAGACAGGTCAACATAGAGACCCATGAGTAACACTGCCAGAAGCAAGGAAGGAGAGAGTGAATTAACAAGTTCATTGCTGCAGTTAGTAGTGGTTTGTAAAGTGAACATCTCGATTTAGAGTCTCAGCAGAAACAATAACAGCGACAATGATAGTAGAGTCAATGAAAGGACATTTTTAACGTCAATCATGATTTATAAAATTAATGACTGAAATTGAGACTTACCAGGGACACCAAGGAAAGCCAGGATTGGATAATAAAAATATTGTATCATGTAAAGTGCATATTCGATCCGCCACCATAATGTGCTTCGATTATAATATGTAGAAAGATTCCAAACAACCCAATATAAACTCCTGTCCATTCTTGAGACATTCCAGCCTAATGTTCTCAGATTCTGGCCAACTGTGGAAACATTCCAGTCTAATGTTCTCAGATTCTGATTCATTGTTGGAACATTCCAGACACTTGTGCTCAGATTCTGATCGCTCTGCACTGCATCTCTTGAGCTGCTGATCCCTTTTAATGCAGTCGGTGGTGCTCCCACTCATACTGTGGAATAGCACATTCAACGGAACCCATTTATCATTAAAAGATGGAACCCCTCCACTGGGATAATTACGATCCATGGAGACTGGCATTAATCGCAGTCACTAAACATACAGGCTCCGTTAACCCCTTCCTTATGTAACTTTTCCTATCCCAATAAACGGGGACATTTACTCAGTCTGGGCGGAATAGATGGGCATGGCTTAGGGATGGACCATAAATCTTTCAATCTTCTTATTCTTTCTTCCGTATATGTGGGAGTAGTGCAAGAACATTGCAGGACTGCTTATATTACATTACGTTTATAAAGGGAGATAGAGATAAATAAACACTCCGGCTGCATAAGGTGACCAGTGGGGACATTTCCATAGACAATAAACCAGTGTCCACTATTTATTGCCCATTGGCTTCGTACAATGCTGCTCCTTGTGACATCATTCAAAGCATTGAAACTGCTGCTCAGGAAAAGGAAAAGGTAATTCTGTCCCCGTGTGTCTGTTACAGAGAGACAGGAGGAGACCATTCAGCCTCTCGACCCTGTTACAGATGGACAACGGGAGGCCATAAAGCCTCTTGGGTCTGTTGCAGAGGGATAGGAGGAGACCATTCACCTTTTCGGATCTATTGCAAATGGACAGGAGGAAGCCATCCAGCCTCTCGAATCTGTTGCAAATGGACAGGAGGAGGTCATTCAGCCTATTGAGCCTGTTACAGAGGGACAGGGGGAAGCCATTCAGCCCATTGAGACAGAACGAGGCCGTTCAGCCTCTCGGGTCTGTTGCAGAGGGACAGGAGGATGCCATTCAACCTATTGAGTCTGTTCTAGAAGGACAGGAGGAGGCTATTCTGCTTCTTGAGCCTGTTATTCTGTTGGTTGGAAGTTTTGTTGGTTGGAATTTTTTTTATTCTGTAACTACCAGTTTTAAATTACTTATGGATTAGAACCGTCCTGACATAAATGGTAAAGTTCTAAATTGAATCAGGCCAACTTTGAACGTTTTATATTGGCAATTTCAAAAGCTGCTTGAGAAAAGCTCGTGGCAGGGAAGTGGGAGACCTTCACAACTGAGATTACAGAGTTCTAGGTAGAGTATGTTCCGGTTCATGAGCAATGCAAGGCTGGTCGGGAATGCTGGATGGCGAGCGGAATTGAGGTTCTGTTCAAGAAAAAGACGGAAGCATATGATAGGTACAGACAGTAGGGATCGAGTGAATCCATCGAGGAGTACCAGGGCTCTAGGCTAATACTCAAGAGGGAAATGAGGAGGGTAAACTGGGGGCAGAAGATATCTTTCGAAAATAAGGTAAGGGACAATCCAAAGAGATTCTACCAATACGTTCAGGTCAAAAGAGTAACTAGGGAGAGGACAGGTTCCTTTAAAGATCAGAAAATTGACCTATGTGTGGAATACATAGAGATTGGTGAGATACTACAAAAATATTTTGCATCAGTATTTACTGTGGAGTGCGATATGGAAGGTAGAGAAATTGGGGAAATGAATGGTGATATCTTTAAAAGTGTCCATATTACAGAATATGAAGAGCTGGCCATCTTAAAATGCATTAAGGTACATAACACCCTCTGACCTTTTATGTGACTCTTGGATAGGCACTTGGAAGTTAGTACAATGAAGGGCACATATGTTAATCTGTTCTTAGAGTAGGAGAAACTGCCGGCACAACATCAACAGCTCAGGGGCCTGTCCTGAGCTGCACTGATCTGTGTTCTATGACCTGATCAGGTGTACCCCAGAATCTTATGGAAAGCTAAGGAAACCATTGTTTGATATCTGGCTGAGATATTTTTATCATAGACAGCCACAGGTAAGGTTGTGCCATTGTTTAAGAACAGTTGGTAAGGAAAAGTGAGGAAACTATAGACCGGTGAGCCTGATGTCATTAGTGGGTAAGTTGTTGGAGGGGTTTCTGAGGGACAGGATTTACTTGTGTTTGGAAAGGTAAATTCTGATTAGCAATAGTCAACATGACTTTGCATGTGGGAAATCTTGTCTCACTAATTTGATTTAGTTTATTGAAGAAGTGAAGAATAAGATTGATGAAGGCACAAAAATAGAACGGTGCAATAGAATATGGACTTTAATAAGGCATTCAAAAAGGTTCCAAGTGTAAAACTATTAAGCATGGTTAGATCGCATGGAATACAGGGAGAGTTGTAGTTAATTCGCTCAAAGGTAAGAGATGAAGGTAATGCTGGTGCGAAATATTTTATTTGGACTGGAGGCCTGTGACCAGCAGTGTACCACAAGGATCTAATGGATTTTGTCATTTATGTAAATGATTTGGATGTGAATATTAGTAAGAATGGTTAGTAAGTTTACAGGTAACACCAGAATTGGTGAGGTAGTGAACAGTAAACATGATTAACTCAAAGTAAAACGGGACCCTGATAAGATGTGCCGAAGTGCCGAGGAGTGGCTGATGGAGTTAATGTCAGACAAACGGATGGTGTAATATTTTTGTGAGGCAAATTGGGTCAGCACTTGTAGGCAGGATCCTGGGAAGTGTTTCCAATCACAGAGAGCTAAATAGAAACTATAGAAACACTGCAGTGTGGAAATAGGCCATTCAGCCCATCGAGTCCACACTGACCCTCTAGATAACATGCTGACCAACACACCCATACGTTACCCCAGTAACTCTACATTTCCCTTAGAAAATTCACCTAAACTGCATTTCCCTGGATACTTTGGGTCAGTTTAGTGAGGCCACTGAACATATCCTGTGCATTTTTAGACAGGAATCTTGGGAGAAAAACCAAGCACTCGAAGGAAACCCACACAAACACGCGGAGAAAAAGCAAACACCGCACAAAGAATCACCAAAGGGTGGAATCGAACCTAGCTCATTGGTGTTCTAAAGCACTATGGCTAGCCACTTTGCTACCTAACGATCATCAGAGCGAGCGACTTATTTCTCCCACTTTCTCTGGATCTGTCACATCTGTTCAGATGATGTTGAATTCCAGCGTGGTGCCTTTGTCAAGCCCTCCTTAACCTTCACCCCAGGATTCACATTCTAATGGACAGGTCCTTAAACTGTGACTGACACATTGCCTGCACAGGTGCCCTCACCCCTTCTCCTCCTATCCAGATCAAGTGTTCCATTAATACTACAGCATGCAAGATAATTGCCGATTTAAAATAAAACAAAAAGCGGCAAACACTGGAGATCGGTAACCAATACTGATCTAATGAAGACTCCCCAGATTCGAAACATTGACTCTGCTCTCTTCTGACAAAGAATTGCGAGAAAGTGACAACTGCAAATGCAGTAAATTCTAAAATTAATTCCTTATGAAGGGTTTATGACTGAAACATAGTCTTTCCTGCTCTTTGGATTCTGCCTGACCTGCTGTGCTCTTCGGGGGCCACACTTTTCGACTTTCTTCCTTCAGATGCAACCAGACCTGTTGAGGTTTTCCTGCAACTTCTTATGTATCTAATTTCCTGTTTATAACTTAAACAAAGATTTCCCTGCAGCATTGTCTTCCAGGCACATCTTCCACCAATGTTTGTTTCTTCTTCTTTGTTCTAAGCCGCAGTCAAACTGTTTCTGTATAAACTGAGCACCGGGGTGAGATGAATGGTGGATTCAGCGAGATTTGTCTCGATGCCTTTCTCGATGTTACAAAATCTCGCTGCATTTTTATCGAAAAACGCATGGATAAGAAAGACTGAGATGGATATGGGTCAAGTACAGGGACATGGAGTCAATGTGGACTGACATTTTGGTCAGAATGGACCAGTTCTGGCTGAAGGGCCTTTCTCCGTGCAGTAGGATTTTAGGAATGTGAATGGAAGTAGTTTGGGATATAGACAGAGAGGGTGGGGGTGACGGTGGTTTAGAAACAATGTCATGGAAAGATATGTTCACAGGTTTCAGAATTCTGAATGTAGACATGTAGATAGCATCTGACAACATAAGCCAACATTACCAGGAATGATGAGTGAATGGAATATTGGTGTGAGTTCAGCTAATGGAGAGTTTTGGATTAGGATTTGTTCTGCAGCTTTGTACCTGGAAGTGGGGTCAGCAGAGTCCTTGACTCTGGGCTGAATCTAACACTAATTTCTCTCAGTGTCATTTTCATTGAGTGACAGAGCGATTGACTGGATGAGACGGAGCTAGTTTCCTGGTGCTATCTTATCAAACTCACCTCATTCACTACCCGCCGCACCGCATGGTGTCCCTGTCATTCAATGCCAGCCTGATTCTCCCACTCAGCACGGTTGGACGTAATCACCATCGCCGGAAATCCCTGGATATTCCGTGATCCCTGGCACTGATGCCAAAAATAAATGCCAGTGGGCAAATAATTGAACTTTCTCAGTTCGGAGATGCCCTGCCCAGTTGAGGCCGAGCATGACAGATAAGACAATAGATAATAGACAATAGACAATAGGTGCAGGAGCAGGCCATTCGGCCCTTCGAGCTTGCACCAACATTCATTATGATTATGGCTGATCATCCACAATCAGTATCCTGTTGCTGCCTAATCCCCGTAACCCTTGATTCCACCATCTTTAAGAGCTTTATCCATCCATAAGGGGCAATTACACCACGGGTTTGTCGACAAGGGAATTGATGTCCTGGTGGATGGGGTAGTAGAGAGGGCGAGTATTCCAGCAGACCCACCAAGCATGGTCTGAGCTCATCCACCCAACTCAGTGCAGTATCTGTGGTCTGAAGAAATGAATACAGGACAAGCATCAATAACCTTCCCGGCTCTGTCAGGATAAGGGTCATTGTACTCTCTCTGCTCCCTCTCATTCACTGTATATCTGTTATCGCACCTACCTCAGAACAAGACTCACGCTCCAACATTCTCACTGCTGTACGCAGCACCTCCCCCTCCTCTCCCCAGCCTTTGTGATACCCCCACTCATTTATAACATGCTCAGGAGAGTGCTGATTATGGAATGTTCCTGATAACGTTCCAAACAATTCCCAGTTTCAGGAGAATGACAGTGCCCCAGTGTGGAAAGCATGAGGGGAAGGAACAGTGTGTTTTTTAAAAATTAAAATTACATACACACGAAATTAAAATCCATCATGAGGCCATTCCATCCTTCAAATGTTTCGGGAGTGATCAAACTGTCTCCTGAGCTCCATGTTATAGGAACTTTCAGTCATGCAGTCCCCGGCGTCCTGTCACTGACTAGACAACATTCAGGCATTTTATCCTGGGTTTCTTCAAGCATATGTGCCTTAGGCATTTCCCATGGGGACAGACTCTCCGACCAATATGTCCCATCAGCTTTCTACTTTCATGCAATAGTAAGCATCCTTCAAACAGATCAAGCAGAAATATACTGTTATTTAATAGTTGTAGATATCTAAACACAATTATTATTCTGGTTATTTTGCTTGTGTCACCTTATTGCATTCAGCTCAAGATAGCATCTAAACACTTGTTTCCACAATTTCCAGCAGAGAACATTTTTATCCTCAGCTGGTAGCTTGACCGTTACGTGAATTGTACCTTTTTCCTTGTTATGCAAGTTTCTCTTGCCCTTTGTCTGTGAGTGTTTCTGTCTGAAACAGTTACACAGGCTCCCACTCAGTTGGCTGGACGGCTGGTTTGTGATGCAGAGGGAGGCCAATAGTGCAGGTTCAATTTCCCACACTGACAGAGGTCACCATGGAGGGGACGTTCTCTCAACCTCCAGGGCTCAATTCCACTCTCCTGCTAACCCCTCATATCCCTCAACTCACAGATATGTCAAAATCCAATCTAGCCCATCTGTAAAAACATTAAGTGGCCCAGCCTTCACAACTCTCTGGGTTAGTTAAATTCAGACTTCACGACCTTCTGAAAGAAAACATTTCTTTGTATCTCATTTTCAAATCGATATTCCTTATTCTGTGTCTGAGTTCGAGACTCTGCCCATGTGTGGAAACACATTCTCTGCATCTACCTTGTGAAGCCCTCTCTGTATCCTTAACGTTTCAGTAATATCACGCTCATTCATTTCAAGCACAATGAATAATCGCCTCACCATGTTAGATGTATTCAATAATTCAACCCTTCCATCCAGGAACCTGCGTACTGTATCAATCTAGTTACTTGCTGCAACACCATGCTGACTTTATCTTTCATATGCAGGAATACTCCAATTCCTTTTTACTGCTCTTTTGTTGGGAGTCTTCTTCATTAACTAACAGCCTGCCTTGTGGTTCGCAGTGTCATCCTCAAACTCGGATGTATATTGTATTCAGCTCCCGCCATCAGGCTGTCAGAATAGACTGTTAATAACTGATGCCATCGGACTGTTATTTGTGATACTCCAGTAGATATGTCTTTATCATAACGATCCATAAATCCTGACTCTCCGAATTTTATGTGTTAACCACGCATCAACCCATGCTAATACATTGTCCGTAACACTATGAGCTTCTGTCTTGTGTAAGAACCTTTATTTTGTGATACGTTGTGGAAGATCTCCGGAAAGCCCATGCCTACCAGTTCCCCTTCATCAAGTCCGCATCTTACATTTTCAGAGATCTCAGAATAACTTTGCAGACAAAATATAGTTTCCCATTCACAAAACCATACTTTTCTAAATGCCCTTCAACTCTTTCCTTAATCACAGTCTCTCGCAGATTCCCAGTAATAATGGTTAGGCTAAATGTTTCCTGTCTTCTGTCTCATTCCTTTCTTGAAGACAGGTGCCATATTGGAGGTTCTCCAGTTTCGCTGGAATACTCCTGAAATCGAGAGAGTTATGGAATCTTTCACACAGTACCACCAGTCACTCTGTAACCACTTTTAAAAAAAAGCACCTATGAATTACTGCTGACCGGTCTACCCTTACTCTTGTCTATTTGTCAAAAAACCTTGTTCCTTTTGTTAGAGACAGTTCAGAAACTTGCCTACTATTAACATTTTGTTTATATCATTGACATGCTTACAGTGCCTTCCCCTATGAGGAACAATGCAAAGTACTGGTGTAATTTATGCCTGTTCACTGTAGCCAGTTCCCCAGTCACATCCTCCAAATGACATCAATATACTTCCCAGACTGCATTTCGACTTAAGGTCACACACTCATTTTGAACTATTTTTTATATATGCAGAAAATGTTGTGATGCTTGTTTTTATATTTCTTGCCAATTTACTTACATCATTTCTTTTGTTCCTCTTTCCTCGCTTTCTAAATTCATACAGTTACATCATGCACAAACAGACCCTTTGGTCCAACTTGTTCATGGTTAACTAAACTAGTCCCATCTGCTTTTCCGTGCCCCATATGCATCTAAACGTTTCCCATTTATATATTTGACCAAATGTCTTTTAAATGTTTAGACACGCTGAATTTCTCCAGCAATTTCTGGTTTTGAACAGTTTTAAAGACGTGTGTCAAAGCCGCCCAAATGCCCTGTCCAACATGAAGCGCCATACACTGAGAAGTGAACAATAACGCAAGATGTAGAAATTCATTGGTTCTGAAACGAAGTAAGACTGGCATCATTGCCGCTACAGAGAGCTTAATGAAGACCATGAAGAGAAACAGAGGGAAACACATTCGATTTAAACACCGAAGGTGGCATGACTGAAAGGGAAAAGATTCAGATGAATGTTAGAATTAGAATCGCTATAGTGTGGCAACAGGCCCGTTGGCCCAACAAGTTAACAACGATTCTCTGAAGACCCAAGGCCATATCTTACATTTATCCCTGACTAATGGACATAACTGAACACTATCGGCAATTTAACTAGGCTAATGCACCTAAGCTGCACATCTTTGGACAGTGGGTGGAAACCGAAGCACCTGGAACAATTCCATGCAGACATGGGAAGAATGTGCAAACTCCACATAGACAATCGCCGGAAGATGCAAGTGAATCTCGACCCGTAGTGTTGTGAGGCAGCAGCGCTAACCACGGACCCACGGTGCTGCCCGGCGGGGCAAGTTTAGGGGTTTTGAGAATCATGACAAGTCAGAGGTGTGACACCATGGACAAACGCTCATAAGAATGAGAATACTTAAATGCAGGTGTTACCACATCAGTAACCAGAGTAGGTCATGGGGTGATGTGTGAATGAGTCTCGGTGTGAAGTGGGGGACAGATAACAGAATTGCAATGCAGAAATTGCAGCTCAAAACTGGGAATTTATGTGGTACTGTCGATCACAGCTGGACAGAAGGCGAATTGTATTGAATCACAATCTGTAACATTTTGTCCAGGATAATCCCTCAGTCTGTCATTCCCGTGAAGCTGATCGATGTTTCAGAGACGAGTTGGTGAATGTACCAGTGGCAGAACCATATGTACCTAAAATGATGACAATCCATTTAAAGCTCCTGCACTTGACCACTGTACTTTCATTCCAAACAGCAGGACTGATATCTGAGAGAGAGGGCGAAATGAATACAAAACAAACAGATCAGATAGAAGCTCTTCAGTTCTGCCACAGCCAGTCAGAAATGGAGTTGAACTATGAAACAACTGACAATAAAAGAGGATTCTACAAATATTATTTAAAAACAAGATTCTTTAATGGGATTACGGCGTCACTAGTTCGGTCATCATTTATTGCCCAGATATTAGTTAAGAGTCAAATAATTTGCAGTGGGTCTGGAGTTACATGTGTCCAGAGCAGGTATGGATGGCAATGTCCTTCCAAAAAAGACATCAGTGAACCAGATGGGTTTCTCCAACGATCACCAATTGATTCGTGGTCATCATTACACACTTAATTCTAAACATTTGTAGGGTTTGAATTCCACCATCCACTGTAACAGGATTCGATCTCAGGTCACTAGAACATTACTGGAGTTGTTTGACTAACATCTCAGCAGTTTTTCCTGTGGCTATTGCTCTATCATTCCTCGAAAGAGTGGAACCTTGCTTCACATCAGTGTAAAAGACAAGGATGCAGTGTCTACACCATCCTCAGCCAGAAGTGTTGCTTGAATAATGCCCACAGAATCACAGATGCCAGTCTTCAACCAATTCGATTTGCCACACGTGACATGAAGAAACAGCTGAATGCAGTCAATACGACAAAGGCAATTGGCCCTGACACCATTCCTGCAACAGAACAGAAGACTTGTGCGGCACGCCAAGCCGTGTCACTGGGCACAGTGTTTCATTCCAGCTCCAACTCTAACATCTCCCTGGTAATGTGGAAGATTACTCAACTATGTCCCGTCCCCTAAGTGGGGAATAATTACAATCTGACCAATTACCACCCCGTCAGTCCTATCAAGACAGTAAAATTGGTTAGAAGTCTTCCTGACAGAGCTGTCAAGCAGTACAGAAATAATCAGCTCACTGTAGTTTCCCATAGCTCCCCATGTGTGGGGATGGTGCTGTTGTGGAAATGCCACTGGGCTACTAATCCAGACAAGATAAAAGCTCTGGCAGCTGTAAAAGTTAGAAACAATTAATAAAATATTGAGATGTAAAATCTGGTGCCAGTAATACTGACCCTGAAGCCCATGTCAATTGTCAACATAAATTTGCTTCTCCAGTGTACTTTCAGGAAATGAATCTCCCGTGATTTCCTGGTCTGGCCTAAACGTGATTCCAGATACACAGATATGTGGTAAACTTTTCAATGGTCTCCGAAACTGCCAAGCTAGGCCGTTGTATCAAACTGCTCCAAGGTCTTAATTGATAAACCTGGACAGAACCCCCGAACCAGCCTCTGTATTGGAAAAGAGAACGGGATTCACAGTCCTGTCGACCCTGCAGGGACTTCTTCCCTAAAATCTGAGAGTTTGTAACAACATTTACAGAGCTTTCCCACAGACTGCACAGAAACATCAGGAAAGGAGTAGGTCATATTACACATTGAACCTTCCCCACTCTAGTTTTTGGCCAAACATCTCTTCAATTCACTTTTCCCAAATACTGCATTATCTATATCCGTTGAACTGATTAACTATCGGGAATAAAAAATGAAGTAGGAACTTCGGTCCATCAACTTTGTTCTCCCTTTCAATATAATGATGGCTGACCATGTATCCCCATCCCAAACTCTTGCTTCAACTTCATCCCTTTAGTGTCTAGATATCCTTATTTATATTCAGTGCCTTTGCTTCCACAGCCTTATGAGGCAGAGAATTCTCCAGGTTAACCAGTCTCTGAGTGCAGACATTTCTTCTCATCTCAATGCAGAGTGACCTGTTTGCATCTAATACTGTGGGCCCCTTGTTTGAGACATTCTAGCCAGGGGAATTATCATCCCTGCTGACAACCTGTCTCGCCATGACAGAGTTTTATATATGACACGAGATCTCCACTTATTTTCATAAACCCCATGGAATACAGGCCCAGTCGCCCCAACCTCTGCTCCCACAACAAGCCTGTCATCCCAGAGATCAGTCTGATTATCCTTCGCTGCTTTCCCTCAATGTCAGGTTTATTCTTTATTAGGTAAGGGGACCAAACGTGCACACAATACTGCACAACTTTCGAGATGGGAACTCACCAAGTCCCTGTACATCTACAGTAAGACACCCTTACTTCTGGATACCAGTCCCCTGGAAATGAAGGTCAGCATACTAATTATCTTCCTGTCTGCTTTCTGTTGCTGCTCTCTGTGACTGGTGTACAAAGAGATCGAGATCCTTTTCAATGACACAGCTCCCCACTTGGTGTCTCTATGTACACTGGGCATGTGCCAATCTCAATTCCAGTACTGACTTCTGGTTTCAGGATTCACCGCCCTGCATTGACCTCAGAGTTTAGTGAAGAAATCAACAAATGTATACACAGAAGAACCTTCATAGAGCAATAGGTTTACATCAGTTCTTTTTGAAATGTTAGCCGTTATTCTATATTTCCAAACAATGTGCTTAATGTCACGTCTATCCACATTGTTCTTCACCTGACAGGTATTTCCCCATTCCCTCCAATTGTCTCAATCATCTTTGAACTTCTTTACATCCTGACCACTTACACACAATCTCAATTTGGGGCCATCAGCAGATTTGCAAGGATTACATTGAATACCCTTGAACAAATGTTTGGTATGCTTTCTGAATAATTCGGTTGCAAACACAAATTCCTGGATTATCATACCAATCATTGCTTTCCACTCCAAAATATATAGAACTGTTTTTGCTGATTCACGTTTTCCTTTCAACTCTCCCATTCTCAACCCATGTCAGTAAATTAGATCTAGCTGTAACACACTGTTATGGGCCAGGACAGACCTCCTCAAATCATTTCAAGGAAGTAGCGCAGACCCAACATTTGCTCATTCATTTAAGCAGGTGTAAGTTGGATTTTCCAGGAGTGACGCAGCTGAATGAAACACATACAGAAGAGGATAGCAGACAGAATAACTTAACTATCTGAAAAACCAACAAATTATCCCAATTTAATGATGTTGTTCCAAGAACTTGAACCAATCCGCATAAACACACCATGGCAAAAATGAAAGGAAAAATAAACCCCAGGTTCTTACAGGAGAGATGTCAGAGTGAGGCCGAATCAGAATGGGTCTGCTTCTTTGAGTCTGGTAGCTTCACGACTGTTGCCTGCTTTCAGCAAACAGCAAGACTGTGAAAAATCAAGCCAAACAAACCAAAGCAGAGGGTCTGCGCTGTTATTCTGCGCTGGGAGAACTGGCTACTTCCCTTTCCTCAGAACAAGAGAACAGAAGGACTAGGATCAAGAGTAGGCTGGCTGGCTATTCGAACCTGCTCTGTCATTTAATAAGATTATGGCTGATCTATTCGTACACTCAGATCCACTTACCCGCGCTCGCACCGTATCCTTTATTTACTTCATTCTTCAAAATGCCTTAGCTTTAAAAGCATCAACTACCGCACTGAGCAGGCAATTCCATAGAATTAGAACATTCTGGATGAAGAAGTTCGTTCTCAATTCAATTTTAAATGTACTTCCTTCACCTGCCAGTGGAAACATCCTCCCTACTTGTATGTTATTCATTCCCTTCATTATTCTGTATGTTTCGATAAGATCCGAACCCCATCCTTCTGAATTTCAATGATTATCATCCCAGTATACCCAGTCTCTCCTCATAAACCAACTCTCTCAACTCCGGGTTCAAACCAATGAAACTCCTCTTGACCCCATCCAGTGCCAGTACATTCTTTCTAAAGTAAGGCAGCTTAATCTTCACACAATACTCCAGGTGTCGCCTCACCATCACCCTGTAGAGCTGCAAAATATCTTACCTGCTTTTAAATCCAATTCCTTCAGCAATGAAGGACAACATACCATTTGCCTTCCTCAGTACTTGCTGTATCTTGTGTGTTTCATGAACATGGATACTCAGGTCCCTCTACAGAGCAGCATACTTCAACGTTTTACAGTTCAAGTAATAATCCTTTTTACTGGTACTCCTAACAAATAGATGAATTCACATTTACTTACATTGTATTACATCTGCCAGACGTTTGCCTACTCACTCAGAGTATCTGTGTTCCCCTAAAAAGTTTCACTGATCTTTGCACACTTCACTCTGCCACTCATCTTCGTGTCATCTACAAACTTTGACAAACTCAGAATGCTCCCAACACCACATCATCTCTACAAATTGTGAATAATTGCAGCCCCAACACTGATCCCTGGAGCACGCCACTAGTCACTGATTTCCAGATATGAATAGCACTCATTTAAGCACACACTTTGCTTCCTGTTAGTCAACCAATCTTCTATCCATACGAATATTTTACTCATAACGCCTTTATCATATGCAGCAGCCTATTGTATGGCACGTGTCGAACACCTTTTGGAAACCTAGATACATCACATCCACTGAAGCCTCATTGCCTTCCTTGCTCATAATGTCTTCATAAATTTCCAAAAGACTTGTTAAGCATGACTTGCCCTTCAGGAAACCATGCTTTGTCTGCGCAATGGGCCGATTTCTATGAAAATGTCTTGCTATTTCTCCCTTGAGCATACACTCAAGCATCGTTCCGACTGTACAGATTAAACTAACTGCTCTGTAGTCCCCCATCTTTTATCTACTAGCCTTTTTAAACGGTGGCGTCTCATTTGCTGTTTTACAATCAGCTGGAGCTGCCCCAAAGTTCAGCAAATATTTAAAACATTCCCACAATTGAACTTGACATTACCTCCGCTATCTTTTTAGTACCCTGGAATGCATTTCATTAGGGTTTTGTCTGCCTTTAGATCCATTACCTTACCCAACACTACCTCCACCGTAATAATGATTGTAAACATGTCCTA
Source organism: Hemiscyllium ocellatum (assembly GCF_020745735.1). Lineage (NCBI taxonomy): Eukaryota > Metazoa > Chordata > Chondrichthyes > Orectolobiformes > Hemiscylliidae > Hemiscyllium > Hemiscyllium ocellatum. The sequence goes on along the minus strand of NW_026868215.1, from coordinate 264,783 downwards.
GCCTACCCTCATCTCTTTGTCAATTACTGGCATGTTATTAGTGTCCTCCATTAGGATGATTGATACAAAATACCTGCTCAATGCCTCAGCCATTTCATCCTATCCTATAACTAAATTCTCCATCTCATCCTCCAAAGGCCCAACATTTACGTTAGCCACTCATTTTCATTTTATATATTTAGGGAATCATCTGCAACCTCTTTTCATATTCTAGTTTATTTTTTCTTGTGTTCTATCGTACTTTTCTTTATAGCTCTTTTCGTGGCTTTCTGTTGAGTATTAATGATTTTCCAATCTTCTAGGTTCCTGCTTTTCTTGGACATTTTGCATGCCTTCTTTTTAAACTTGGTAGCCTCGCTTATTGCTTAGACACCCGATGCAAATTACCCCTTTTCTTAGAGTCTTTCCTTTCACTGAATATACTTTTTCTAAGGACTTTGAAAAATTCCTTTGAAATCCTCCACTTCTCGTCAACTCTCACCATAAAGTATTTGTTACTAGTCAACTTTAGCCTAGCCCTCCCTCATTCTGTTGTAGTCTCCCTCGTTTAAGCACAGAACCCTAGTATTTAATTTTATCTTCACACTCTCCACCTGCATTTTAAATTTAGCAATACTGTGATCATTCCTTCCAAGTTGATTTCTAACTATGAGGTCATTCATTTTTCCTGTCTCATTACACAGGGCCAGATCTAGCATAGCTTGCCCCTTCTTGTGCGTGCTTTTATTTTAGAGCAGTCAAACCCAGATATTTCGGATTCACTGTCTTTAAGACACCTTTGAAAAAAAAACAAGGACAGCATGACCTTGTTAAAGGTGTAGCATTTTCACAACATTAGACTTGGGACTTGATCAAAAAGTTTCTGAAAATCGCAATTCACTGCATCTATTGCTTCGCCATAATTTATTTCCCAGGCGGTTTCTCAAGTATGATTCACCTTTAATAATTTGGCATTGACCTGATCCATGTTCATTACTTTCAAATTAATTTAATTCTTAAAGTTCCCTGGCAAAGCATTCATTCTAATAGACTGTTGTATTGTCCTGATTGCTTCTTTGGTGCTAAGCAGACTGTAATTCCCTGCTTTCTCCCTGCCTCCTTTAGAAATATTGGGGTTATATTTGCTGTTCTCAAATCTGTCAAAATCATCAGGAATTTGGAAGACAGCAAGCAAAGTATCCATTATTCCCATGGCCACCTCCTTTAGGAATCAGAGATAAAGATTATCAGGCCGTGGGGATTTATCAGATTTCAGTCCAAATATTTTCTCCAAAACTGTTTATTTACTGATTTGATTGTATTTCCTGTTTTTTTTCTCAGTAGACGAAGAATTGCTTGGAAGTTTTTAATTTATTTCTTTCATGAAGGCAGAACTGAAGTAGTTACTTCATAGTCTGCCATTTTCCTGTTCTCCATTCATTAGATTTGGACTGTAAGGACGCTACAATTATCTTCTCCAACATTTCATCTTAATATATTGCATTTTGAGAAGCTTTTACGTTTCACGATTGTTTAATGCACTCTTCCGAAACCTATTACTTCCTGTCTTAAGCTGTTCAATGATTGACCTTCCACAGCCATACAATCACAGAAGCATAGCTTGTGTAGCATCAAAATTACGGAATTATGCATATTATTCCAACTTTACTGCAACAGTCCCATAGCCATGAATGGTTTGACATTTCAAGTGCTCGTCCAGATACTTTTTAATGGCTGTGAGATTACCCGTGATAGCTCCCCACCACCCCCCACCCCCACCCCTCAGGAAGTGCAATCCGGACCACATCACCCTCTGGGTGAAGAACAATCCATGAATCCTCTCTAAACCTTAAAGCCTTCCTTTCAAACGTGTGCTCCCCTCTTCTTGGCCCTTTGACTGAAAGGAACAGCTGCTGTCTATCCACCCTCTCCATGCCCCTCGTAATCTTATCCATCTGAATCACGTCCCCCTCAGCCTTCTCTGCTCCAAAGTAAACAAATGGAGCTTATGAAACCTCTCTCCATAGCTGATATGCTCCATCCTTGGGGGCATCCTGGTGAATCTCTGTACTCCCTTCAGAATAATCAAATCCTTCCTGTAATGTAGGTCCCAGAACCCCCAAATTTTATTCCATCTTGGCCTAACCAAAGTGCTACATAGGTCTTGTAATCTATGCCTCGATGAGTAAATGCTATGCCTACTGTTTCCAATGATTTCTTACGTAACCTTTTATCCTTCCCCGTTATATTCACGGATATGTGGAGAAGCACCCCCTGAGCTTCCTGGTTGTGCTGCCATTCATTGTATACTCTCCTGTCTGGTTCCTTCCTCTAAAGTGCATCACCTCATGTTTATCAGGGTTGTATCCTATCTGCCATTGATCCACCCATCTGACCATTCCATCTGTATCTTCTTGTAACATAAGAACTTACTGCTCACTGCCAAACACCCAGCCAATATTTGTGTCAAACACAGACTTATTTATCACGTTGCAGCTCCCCATCCACATTCACACCTACATCATTTGTAAATACCACAAATAATAAGGGAGACCGTTCTGATCATTGTGGTACATCAGGTGACACAAACAGCCTTCTAACTCCACCTATTTTCTTTGCGAAATTTTCTCTAACACTGATCTGAAACACCCCGGTCAATAGTTCCCTGCTCTATCTCTACCACCCTTCCTATAAAGGGTGTTCTCCAGTCTTCGTGGCCTCACCTGTGACCAGATTCTATTTAAACATTAGCATCAGTGCCTTTCATTCCTTGTCTCCAACAGCAGCCTGAGATGTAACTGATCTAGAACTGGGGATTGGTCCAGTTTTATACCAGCCAAAACCATAACTCCCTGCTCACATCTTACATCAATCTGTTCAAGGGCTTCCCTGTCCATCTTCTTGAATTCTGTACCTGCCTCCGGCTTTTCCCATGTAAACAGACGTGATGTTCTCCTACAACAATCAATCAGCTTTCTCCAGTTTCAAACACAGATTCCCGCCTTGATCTCAGACCAAGTTTCCTCAGCAGGCCATTGTACAATCTGAGAGATTAATCAGGAGAGTGCCCATTCAGTATATGTGATCAGTATATTTTACTTAGATCAAGACATCAAAATTGTACAGGTACAATCCAGGTACAGTCTCACCAACCCTCTGTGTTACTAATGCAGAATGCCTTTACTTCGAGTAGGAGCAAATCACTGCAGAAGCTGAATCTGTACTGACACCAACACATGCGAGAGATCACAGTTAGTCAGACAGCATCGTAAAGAGAGAGCAAGCTGATACTTTGAGTCAAGCTGGTTCTTCATCGTCTGTATTCGGATTCTCTTTAAAGGGAAAGGGGCGCAGCACTGACACCTGTGGCACACCAGCCTACACCGTACACACAAACAACCTTCTACCACTACCTATGTTCTCCAATAGTTTATCTAATGCTTACCTTCCCCTGTTTGCATATGTTCCTCCCAATGCACTTTGCTTTAATGTTTTCTGATAACTTACTGTGTGTGCTAATTAAAAGTCCTCCTGAATATCTGACTGCACCACGTTCACTGATTCGCCATTGTTTACATCTACAAGAGATATCTTCAAGAATAAAATTGTAAATTATAACTTCCCTTTCATAAATGCAGAACAACTCACATGAAATTTGCTATTACTTACTCAGTGTCCAATAAGATCTTCCTTACAATAAGTTGCAACAGATTCCCTACTGTGGATGACAACTAACTGGACAGATGTCCTCCACTATCCCATTCCTTCCCTTTGTTAATAATTTTAATGCATTTATTACCTTCTGAAGCGAATACAGAAACATACAGTGGTCCCTATTGCAATCAATACGTGTATTGCTGTTTTCTCTAAAATTTCAGTTTGAATTGCATCTGGTCTGTCAGAATTTTCAATCCTCATCACACTTCTGTTTTCAAATACTACCTCATAACTGTATATGATGACTTTACTCTTTAGTTACAAAGGTCCCATGACGACCTCGTATTTCTGGGAGATTTTCTGGATCTTCCTCTTTGAAGACCGACTCAATGTCACTGTTTCGTCTCCTTGTCATTTTTCTGTTCTCTACAATAAGTCATCGCATCCACACATTCACTGTGCCACATTTGATCTTGGTTTCATTTTCCTTTCAAGTATCAACAGAAGCTTTTCGCCAGTATTTACAAATAACAAAGAAAATCACAGCACAGGAACTGGCCCATCAGACCTCCAAGTCTGTGTCAATCTAAATCCTCTATCTTTACCTGTCGCCTATTTTCTAAGGTTCTGTATCTCTCTGTTCTCTGCGCATTCACGTATCTGTCTGGATACGTATTAAATGACGCTTTCGTCCCCGCCTCGACCATCTCCACTGGCAACGCATCCCAAAACGATAACCCTCTGTGCAAAGAACTTTTCGAGCATATCACCAATAAATTATTCCCCTTTCATCATGAATTCTAGATCCCTAGTAACTGACTCCCCCATTCTGATAATCAGCTTCTAGATAGCCACCATGTTTACACCTCTCATGATTTTGTAAACCTCAATCAAGTCCTCGCTCATCCTCCGTCTTTCTAATAAAAATAATCCTAATCCATCAAACCTCTCTTTATATATCGTTCTCTCCATCCTCAGTAACATTCTGGTGAAAATCCTCTGCCCCTTTCCAAAGCATCCAGAACCTTTCAGTAATGTGGCAACCAGAACTGTCCGGAATATTCTGAATGTGGCCGAACCAATGTCCTATACAACTGTAATATGGCCTGCCTACTCTTGTACGCAATAGATTCCAACTTCTGCACTTCTAAAATTGTTAGAATGCATGAAGGAAAGTATGCTGTATGCCTTTTTGATCATTCTATCGACCTGCCACTTTCAGCGAGCCATGGACCTGAACACCCAGATCTCTCTGTACATCAATTTTCCCCAGGGCTTTTTCCAGTTACTGGATAATTCATTCTCGAATTGGATCTTTCGAAATGCATCTCCCCACATCTGCCCTTTCTCCACCAAACTCTCCAATCTATCTAAATTCTGCTGTGTTCTCTGACAGTCCCCTCAATTTTCTGCTACTCTACCAATCTTAGTATCATCTGCAAACTTGCTAATCAGACCTTCTATACCTTCCTTCAGATCATGTAAGTATATCACAACAAAGAGTGGTCTCAGCACGGATCCCTGTGAAACACCACACAGAACAGTTCCCCATTTTGAGAAACTCCCTTCTATTACTACTCTCTGTCTCCTGTTGGCCAGCCAGTTCTCTATGCATCGAGTTAGGACACCCCGGACCCCTGCGACTTCACTTTCTCCATCAGTCTATCTCATCTAACGCCTTACTGAAGTCCATGTATATGACATCTACAACCCTTTCTCCACTATCAACTTTGGTATTCCTCAAATAATTCTATTATGTTTGCTAAGATGTGACCTTCCCTGCACAAATCATGGAAGGTCTTGTGTGGAGTCCGACTTGTATTACCCTGGAGTGATACTGGTTTTATTTCCAAAGCAGGACTTTATAAAATGCCACACTGATTGGCTGCGTACAAATTGAATGTTGTTTTGAACAAAATACAATCTATCCAAAAATTAAAATCTGCAAACGCAAATTAGCACCTCCAGATTTATTGGTGCGTCTGTGCGAGAGATGCGGTATGTGTGCGTGGGCGTGGGGCGGGGCGGGGGGGTAGAGGGTGGCGTGCGAGTGAGAGAGAGAGGATGTGTATGTTTGTTTCCATGTGTGTGAGCGAAAAGGGTGTGTGTATGTTTAGGGATGAGAATGAGAGCCTGTACGCAAGTTAGGACACAGACAGATTTGGCAGATCCTTGTCCCCACACACACCCAGTCCGTGGTTTCAGAGCTTCTATGCTCTGCAGCCTCTGCTCCATTTGTTGTTCATGTTACAGACCCTGATGCTGTAACTACAGTCCCCATGCTCCATCCTCAGTTGGGTCACCAAATCCTCTGGTCTCCCTGAATGTCTGAGGTAGCTCACAACACAACCTCCTGCAAACCATCCCCAGCCCCTCCACTAACTGTTCAATAACAGGAGACAATCAGACTTCCCTCCACTAAAAGTGAGATAGCTACTCCTTTATAATTATAATTCAGGGTCCTCCTCGTATTTCTGACCACGTGATCAGCTGAGAGGGACAAACACAGGCGTTCAGTGGACAGGCACAGAACACGTTTTAAAGACATGAGTAAAAGATGCTGAAACTCCCTGTCCAATATGGAGCACAACTTGGGACACACCGGGAAGTGAGCAACAACCCGAAACACAACCCGCTGTCCATGGAGCACCACATGGGACACACCAGCAAGTGAACAACGGCCCAGCCCACACACTGCTGTACAACAAGGAGCACGACGTGGGACACACCGGGAAGTGAACAGCTGCCATGCACACGCACCCTTTTCCATGGAGTAACACATGGGACACAGCGGGGAGTGAGCAATAGCCTGACACATACCATTACATTATTTCTGAACTTCGTGATGCCAGCATTCGATACAATACACAACCAAAAACCAAGGCCAGAGAAACATACAGATGGACAGAGACATTCACATTGAAGATAGAAACGGACAATTAAGACAAAAACAGCATGTTGTTGAAATATGAGAGAAAAAAAAACAAGGGAGTGGGTCTATCTGGAGCAGTGAGACCTTGGCGGTTCAAATCACAAGGATGAGAACATTGTATAAATACATTGCCAGATCAACTGACAAAATTTGTTCCACTAAATTCTAAATCTGCCTCACAGAACAAACGCAGAAACTATAAACTTGGACAAGTAGACAACTCAGTAAACTGGACTATCTGCCCAGCATGAGGAGCTGTGCAGACTATGCAAGTGTATTGCTCAGTAAGCTGGAACAGTTGCCCAACGTGGCAGTATTACGAAACTGCCGGTATATTGCTGCTACATTTGCACTACATAACTGACTAACACGGGACAATTTGCCACCCATACTGTGAGGGACAGTAAATGGGCTCCCACAAATAAATGTCTCTGTATCTTCATGCATTAGTTCAAGGCAAGTGGTTTTATGTGTGCATGTGTGTGTGTCTGGTTCTGCGACTGCGTTGGATGTGAAAATCATTTTCTAAGAGAGTGCACACATGGAGGAAATCAATTTAAATGTGACCAACTGTTAGGGCTGGGTATAATGGACAGAGAGAGATAGTTCATGGGCAGCTGTTAATGACGTGCTTGAGAATATTAAAGTAAAGGCATTGCCGGACCCAACGGATTATAAATCAGTACGCACAGGAATGATGGATGGATGGGGAGACCTGTGTGATATCAGATATGAGGTGTGCAATATTGAATCAGATTTGTTTCCGCAGGTTTGCAGCTGTGAGTGTCAGCAACAGACGAATGCCATATTTAAGACTGTATTTCACAGCTCATGGTTCAAATAGCAGCTGGGATGAGCCAGTGAAGAATATGCTGGAGTTATCAATCGTTACAATTAGGAATGGTCAGGGTATAGTGTCAGAAATTGGTTCCTGGCCAAAGGGATCACCATTGTTGTCATTTGTCTATTTCAGCTTCAGATATTGGCCGGGATGAGATGGAGTTAGAAGAAGGAAATGCAGTTTGTAACCAGAACAAAAGGTAGTGACCTAAATGCTTTCAATAATCACATAGCAAGTGCAGTGATACAACGGATCATGGTTCACAGCTGAAACTGAGCAAGTCAACATAGCAACCCATGAGCAACACTGCCAGAAGCAAGGAGGGAGAGAGTGATTTAACAATTTAGTAGTGGCTTGTCAAGTGAATATCTGGATTCAGAGTCTTATCAGGAACAGTAACAGTGGCAAGGAGGGTAGAGTGAATGAAAGAACAGTATTACTGTCAAACATGATTTATAGAATTAATGACTGAACAGTGAGACTTACCAGGTACACCAGCGAAAGCCAGGATTGGATAATAAAAATATTGTATAATGTAAAGTGCATATTTGATCCGCCACGATAATGACCTTCGATCATAATATGTAGAAAGAAACCAAACATCCAAGTTTAAACTCCTGTCCATTCTTGGGACATTCCAGTCAAATGTTCTCAGATTATGATCCATGACAGTAACATTCTAGTTTAATGTTCTCGGATTCAAATTCATTGTTGAAACATTCCAGACTTTGTGCTCAGACTCTGATCTCTCCCACCTCTCTCTCTGGAGCTGCTGATTCCTGTTAACACTGTTGGTGATGCTCTCACCATACCGTGGGATAACACATTCAACGGAGCCCACTTATCATTAAAAGATAGAAACCGTCCACTGGGGTAATTGCAAGCCATGGAGACTAACATTAATCACAGTCACTGAACAAACAGGTCAAGTTAACCCCTTCCTGACATCACTTTTCATATCCCAATAAAAGGGAACATTTACTCGGTGTGGATGGAATGGATGGGTATTGCTTAGGGATGAACCATTAATCTTTCAATCTTCTTATTGTTTCTTCCGTGTATGTGGGAATAGAGCAAGAACACTGCAGGACTGTGTATATTGTGTATTGTTTATTAAAGGCGACAGTGAAAAAAAATAAAAGACCAGCTTCATAAGGTGACTGGTGGGCTAATTTACAGAGACAATAAACCAGTGTATATGTTTATTGCCCATTGATTTTGTATAATGTTGCTCCTGGGTTTATGTGCACTGTTGTCAAATTCTTCCATAACCTTGGGACGTCATTCTGAGCATCGAGACTGCTGCGCAGGAGAAGGAGGAAGTAATTCTGTCCCCATGCCCCTATTACAAAGGGACAGGGGAAGGCCATTCAGCCTCTCAAGTCTGTTACAGAGGGACAGGAGGAGGCCATTCTGCTTCTTGAGCCTGTTATGCAGTATCCATTTGTTGTAAAATACTTAGGGAGAAGAATACTTCGAATATATATTTTAAAGTTTTAAGTTTAGTCAGGCCAACTTTGAACGTTTTATGTTGTCACTTTGAAAGTCTGCTTTGGAGAAGCTATTGGCAGGAAAGTGGGTGGCCTTCACAAATGAGTTACAGAGTCTAGCGTCAGGATGTTCCTGTCTATGAGCAGGGTAAGGTTAGTAGGTGTAGGGAATGCTGCATGGCGAGCAGAATTGAGGCTCTGTTCAAGAAAAGGCGGAAGCATATGATAGGTACAGACAGTAGGTATCAAGTGAATCTATCGTGGAGTACCAGGGAAGTAGGCTAATACCCAAGAGGGAAATCAGGAGGGCAAAATGGGGACATAAGATATCTTTCGAAAATATGGTAAGGGACAATCCAAAGAGATTATACAAACACATTAAGGCCAAAAGAGTGACTAGGGAGAGAACAGGAACCCTTAAATATCAGCAACTGACCTATGTGTGGAAATACAGGAGATCGGTAAGATATTAAATAAATATTTTGCATCAGTATTTACTGTGGAGTAGGATATGGAAGGTAGAGAACTTGGGGAAATGAATGGTGATATCTAGAAAATTGTCCATATTACAGAAGATGAAGAGCTGGATATTTTAAAATGCATTAAGGTGGATAACTCCCTCTGACCTTTTAAGTGACTCTTGTTTAGGCACATGGATTTTAATACAATGAAGGTTAGTCTGACCTTAGAGTAGGATAAACTGCCGGCGCAACATCAACAGCTCAAGGGCCTGTACTGTGCTGCACTATTCTATGATCAATGAACTGATCAGGTACCCCGAATCTATTGGGAAGCTAGAGAAGTAATTGTTCGGTCTCTGGCTGAGATACTTGTATCATGGACAGACACAGGGAAGATTGTGCCATTGTTTAAGAACAGTTTGGAAGGAAAAAACAGGAAACTGTAGACAAGTGGGATGGATGTCATTGGTGTGTAACTTGTTGGAGCGATTCAGAGGGACAGCATTTACTTGTTTGTAAATGCAAATTCAGATTAGCGATAGTCAACATGACTTTGCATATGAGAAATCGTGCCTCACTAATTTGATTTAGTGTTTTGAAGAAGTGACGAATAAGATTGATGAAGGCACAGAAATAGAACTGTGGAATGGAATATGGGCTTTAGTAAGGCATTCGAAAAGTTTCCGCATGGTAAACTGGTTAGCATGGTGAGATCACATAGAATACAGGGAGAGTTGGAGGTAATTGGTTCGAAGGTAATAGACGAAGGTAATGTTTGTGAGCTGTGTTATTTGGACTGGAGGCCTGTGACCAGTAGCGTGCCACAAGGTTCTAATGCATTTTGTCATTTCATATAAATGATTTGGACATGAATACAATAGGAATGGTTAGTGAGTTTGCAGATAACACCAAAATTGGTGAGGTAGTGGACAGTGAAGATGGTTAACTCAGAGTAAAACAGGACCCTGATCAGATGGGCTAAATGGCCGAGAGTGGCTGATGGAGTTCATGTCAGACAAACGGAAGGTGTAACATTTTGTTGAGGCAAATTGTGTTCGCACTTATAGGTAGGATCCTGGGAATTTTTTTCAAACACAGACAGCTACATAGAAATTATAGAAGCCCTGGAGTGTGGAACCAGGCCATTTGGCCCATCGAGTCCACACTGACCCTCCAGATAACATGCTGACCAACACACTCATACGTTACCCCGGTAACTCTACATTTCCCATGGACAATCTACCGAATCTGCACATCACTGGATACTGTGGATCAATTTAGTGAGGTCACTGAACCTAACCTGGACATTTTTGGCTGCGAGAGGAAAACCAAACACCCAGAGGAAACTCACGCACACACAGGGAGAAGGTGCAAACACCGCACAGAGAGTCACCAAAAGGTGGAATCAAACCCAGGTCATTGGTGCTGTAAGGCAGTATTGCTAGCCACTGTACCACTCATTGACCAGCTGCGAGAGAAACGGTATCCTCCCACTTTCTCTCGATCTGCCACATCTGTTCAAATGATGTCAAATTCCAGTGTAGTGCTTCCGACAAGCCCTCCTTTATCTCCACCCAGAATTCACATTCTGAATGACAGGGCCTTAAGCTGTGACTGACACATTGCCTGCTCTTCTGCCCTCGCCCTTCCCTTCTTGCCAGATCAAGTTGCCAATTAATACTGCAGCATGCAACATAATTGATGATCTAAAATAAAACAAGGAGCTGCATATACTGGAGATCGAAAACAAAAGCTGTTTTGATGAAGAATCTCCAAATTAAAAATGTTGACTCACTCTCTTCCTACAGAGGATTAGGAAGAAGTGAATTCTGAAATGAATTCCTGATGAAGGGCTTATGACCGAAACATAGACTTGCCTACTCCTTGGATGCCCCTGACCTGCTGTACTATTCGAGGGCCAAACTTTCGACTTTTTTCCTTTAAGTGGTACCAGACCCGTTTAGTTTTGTTTGCAAACACTGGTATATCTAATTTCCTGTTTAGAACGTACACATTTTTTCCCTGCAGTATTGACTTCCATACACATCTCCCACCAGTGTTTGCTTGTACTTCTTGTTTATAACCTCCAGTCAAATTGTTTCTTTGTAACCCTGATTGCTGGGGTGAGATGAATGGTAGATTCAGCAAGATCTTTCCTGAGGCCTTTCTTGATGTCACAAAACCTCGCTGCACTTTGTTCGAACAATATATTAATTGGAAAGGCAGAGAAGGATATGGGACAAGTGCAGGGAAATGGGGTGAATGTTGACGGACATTTTGGTTGGTATGGACCAGTTTTGGCTGAAGGGCCTGTCTCAGTGCATGACAGTAAATGAAAGTGGTTTTGGGAATAAGCTGCGAGGGTGAGATTGAGCAAAAGTATCATAGAAGGGTGTGTTCACAGGTTTCAGAATGCTGTGATATAGACATTTCGATAGCATCCGGGAAAATAAGACAGGATTACCAGGAATGATGGTGAACAGAATATAAGTATGAGTTCAGATGATGGAGAGTTTTGGATGAGGATTTGTTCTGCAGCTCTGTAACTGTGAGTAGGGTCAGCAGAGTCTTCAACTCATCCGTCTGAATTTAGCAATAATTTATCTTTGAGTGATTTTCATTGAGTGTGACAGGGGGATTGTCTGCATGAGGCTGAGCTAGTTTCCTGGTGCTATCTTATCGAACTCACCTCATTAACGACCCACCCAACCCCATGGTGTCCCTCTCATTCAATGCCAGCCCGATTCTCCGACCCATCATGGTTGGAGGTACCCACCATCGCCGGATGCCCCAGGAAATTCCGTGATCCCTGACACTGGTGCCATCTTTAAAAGGACAATGGGCACTCAATTGAGCTTTCCTCAATTTGGAGCTGCCATGTACAGTTTACACAGAGCACAGCAGATAAGGGAAAATTACACCACGATTTGTCAACAGGGTCACAGATATCCTGGTGGATGGGTTAGTACATCTCTTCCCAGAGTGGGCCAAACCACCAGACCCACCGAACATGGTCTGAGCTCATTACCCAGCTCAGTGCAGTATCAGCGATCAGTAGCAATGCCCAGCAATGCAGGGAAAACGTCGATGACATTCCCTACTCTGCGAGGATAAAGGGTCATTGTATGCTCTCTCGTCCCTCGCACTGAATGTATGTCTCTTCCATCACCAACACCCGAACAAGGCTCATGCTCTTCTACGCTCATTCCTGCGCGCAGCAGCCCCCCCCCCCCCCCCCCCCCGTGTCTCTGCCTTTGTAATATCCCCACAGATTGTAGTATGCTCTGGAGAAGGGTGTTTATGGAATGTTCCAGATAATGTTTCAAATAGTTCCCAGTTTCAGGAAAATGGCAGTGCCCCAGTGTGTAAAACATTAGGTGAAGGAACAGAGCGTTTTTTTTTAATCACATGCAATTAAAATCCATAATGAGTCCATTCAGCCCTTCAAATGTGCTGTACTTTCTAATCTTGGTTTCTTCAAGCATGTGTTCGGCAGGAATTTCCCTTGGGGACCAACCCTCCAAAAATATGTTCCATCAGCTTTTTTACTTTCATACAATGATAAAAATGCTGCACACAAACCAATCAAAAATGTACTCATATTTTCTAGTTATCGATATCTAACCACAATTAGTAATGCTGGTTATTTCGCTTGGGTCACCTTTTTACATTCAACCAAAAATAGCATCCAATCAACTGTCTCGTTATAAAATATAATTTCCAGCGGAGACTGTATTTTTCGTCAGCCATTATCTTGACCGTTATCTGAATTGTACCTTTTTTTCCTTCTTATCAGAGTTTATATTTTATTTTGACTTTGGCTATTTCTATCAAAGCAGTTACACAGTCTTGCAATCTGTTGGCTGGATGGCTGGCTTGTGATGCAGAGCAAAGCCAACAGTGCAGGTTCAATTCCCCACACAGACTGAGGTTGCCACCAATGGGACGCCCTCTCAACATCATCCTTTCACCCGAGGTGTGATGACCCTTAACGTGAACCATAATTTGTGGTCTCACTAATGATGAAATCGTCCTTTGGTACTCTATTCTGTCCATGTTAACATTTTGTTTTTGTCAAAAATATTTTTATTCAGAGAAACTCGTTTTAATGCTCAATGAACCAATAATACCCAACTCAAAAAGCAATGCAAATGAACACAATTACACTTATGTGCATGTAGATAAAAATAAAAACAAGGAAAATCAATGGACTGAAGAAAAATAAAAAAAAACGAATAGTAGAACTCAGTGCAACAAAACTATAGCTCTCAACCTCCAAGAGCATTAACTAATACACGTTCATTTGTTCGTATTTCTTCCTTTCTGGACATTACATTCATTAGTCAAGTTCTTCATAGCTATATAAAAGTCCTTATTAGTGTGGCAGATCAGCCTGTATCTTGGTAATTCAAAAAGGGCTGTCATGTCTTGTAAAAATCCTCTATTTTCTGGTGCAACATACCTTTAAAAAATTCCAAAGGGCTATGCTCCATGACTAGGATACGACAACGCAATAGACCCAGGGGTTTTCAGACACCTAACACAACATAACATTTTTGTAAACACAGGGAGTGAGGGTATTGAAGTACTTTTTCCTATACACATCTGAGTAAGGTAGACTGGGCAGGCCCAGGAAAAGGGAAACCTGAGCCATCTTCAATTCCGTCCCCAAGATCCTCTCCATCCCACCGAACACACCGCTCTTATAGCGCTGGTGGAAGGTCGACAAGCAATGAGTAAGTGTGCCCATAGTCATTCTGTATTTAAGACATACTCCCATCTTGAAGTTTGAGAGAGGATCTGCGGCCAGATAGACTCTGTGAAGAATCTTTAACTACATGGCGACAGTATTCTTACAGGTCGAAATACTTCTTGCATTTTCACAAATATCGTCCCCTGTGTCCAAAGAGATCTGAACTCCCAACTCTCTTTGCAGACCTCAGAAAGGCACAAAGTCTCGTCTGAGGGGCCACTGTCCAACAAATGACAAAGTGTACTGACAGAGAGTGTGTTCTTAGCACTAAGCACCCTCTTCTCTGAATCGGATCTGTACGGGTCTGTTAAAAGCGTGGTTCTCTTTGGAATAACATCTCTGATCTGATAAAAAAAAACAGAAGAGATCTCTACTCGGTAGTCTATTGTTACGACATATTTGATCAAAGGACATCCTTGCTTCTCCCTCAGATAAATCATCAAAGCAAGATACACCCACGAGTTGCCCACAGTTTAAACATGGAATCCAGTATCCCCCGTCGGAAACACGGTACACCACGTTTTGGGGTAAGAAATGAGGTTTTGCTGTATTGCCCTAAATCGGAAACATTGCCCTCCCTACTTTAAAATTATTGATACTGGTTGGGAAATGGCAATACTCCATAAATGTCCTCATTTTGTCTATGAATAGCAGACTAATAAGGAGCACTTTGCCTGAGAAGCTTCAATATCTAACCATATTGACGCCGAGGCCTCACTAACATCGGGTAAAGAAGAGCTTTTTTGATAGCTTTTAATATTCGGGAGATTTACTCCCCTCAAACTGTGGTCTCGATGTAATTTGGTTAACTTATGGTGGTCGCTTATGGTGACAAATCAAGGAGCTACATCATCCATTTAGTCTCCTAAATGTCTTTCTGGGAAACATCAAAGAAAGCATTCACACGCGGTATAGCAAACAAGGGAGGGAAATCATGTTAATAAGAACTATCTGACCTAGCCAGGATATTGGAAGTGCTCCCATATTCGAAGGTCTTGTCTAATTTTGTCAAACAAATGGACAAATCCCACGTAAATATAAGTTCAAATATAGCATTAACGAATACACCTAAATAGGGAACATCCTCATTACCCCCTGGGACCATTGAAAAGGAAATCAGGATTCTCCCACAGCATCAGTTATTTTCCTGAGTTCGCCCATAGACATGGCCCCCGACGTTGTAAAATCAAAGGTACATCCGAAAAAGGCATCAAACTAACGTATGCATTGCATGAGGTGAGGTACCAAAAATTTAAGACCGTCATCTGCAGACAATGTAATCCTACGTGACTTCCATCCCACTTCTGGGGCAGATATGTTGGGGTCCCTGCAAATGGCCTTCGTCAGTGGCTCAATCACCAACGTAAACAACACTGGTGAAAGGGGATAACCTCGTCGACTGCCGCTAGACAATATTAATTTTACAGGATCGCACACAGAGGATCACTTTCAAGGACCCTCACCCACTTTACAAAAATTTGCCGAGGTAAATCATTCTAACGTATAGAAGAGATACAGCTATTCAACCCAAGCAAACGCCTTCTCTGCATCTAAAGAGATCATTATTACCTTTATAATTTGCTGTTGACACACTTGGATCATATTGAGTAATCTAACATTGTTGGAATATCTGCAGTCTTTTATAAGCCGGTTTGGTACACTTTGTCAATGGAACGATAAATAGTTTCCATCCTTCAATAAGGGACTCAGACAGAATTTTGAAATCAACATTTAGAAGTGAGATGGGCCTATAGGAAGCACAATCTTTCGGTGTCTTCCTTTTCTTAAGAATAAGAGAAATATGAGCCTCTCTTAAGGATGGTGGGGCAGTCATGACTTGTGTGAGTGACTAAACTGGTAAGCATCGACCCTGACAATAGGTTTATAAATTCCTCATAAAATTCACGTGGACATCCATCAGGACCGGGCGCCTTTCCGCCCGGTAACAGCTTTTCACCCTCCAGCACTGACAATGGTGCATTAAGGCAAGACACTTATTTGGGGTCACCCCTGGAGATCCAAATTCTTCAAGAAAGATTCTTTTTTGTCCATCTAGCCTCATAATGCTCAGTCTGATATATTTCGGAGAAAAATCCCGAAATACTGCTTTAATCTTATTGGATCTCAGGTAAAGGTTCCAGTACCTTCCCAAATTAAGGTAATGGCTGTGGCCTCTCTTTTTCCTCGCAAGGTCGGCTAAATACTTGCCTGGCTTATCACCATGCTCAAACAGTCTTTGTTTTGCAGAAGTAAGTTCCTTCTTGGCTGTCTGTGTGAGCATGGAAATCACTGCAGACCGAAGCGTTGTGATCCTCTGCAGCCTAACCACCGAGAGGGTCTATCACAGTATGCCTCTCGGCTGCCTTCAACCGTGCCTGGAGCAAGCGTTCCTGCTCCCCCTTCTGCTGCATCCTAAGGAATAATTATTCCTATGGTATAATCCTAAGCAATTTCCCATAGAAATGGAGGGTTACTGGTTGAATCTGAATTAACGGCTCAGAAAGAGCTGAATTCATTACAGAAATACGAATCTACTTAACTATCCTCAAGAATAAAGGGATCC